>NW_026599597.1:2045000-2067500 GCF_023634155.1 Falco peregrinus | reverse complement strand
TGCACTTAACCGTAACCCTAACCGTAACCCTAACCCTAACCCTAACCCTAACCCTAACCCTAACCCTAACCCTAACCCTAACCCTAACCCTAACGCTAACCCTAAACCTAACCCTAACCCGAACCCTAATCCTGACCCTAAGAGGCCTAACCCTTGACGGAACACTAAACGTCAGCTGTGCATGGCATGCACATAACCCTAACCCTAACCCTAACCCTAACCCTAACCCTAACCCTGACCCTAAGAGGCCTAACCCAAAACGGAACTCTAAACCTCAGCTGGGCATGGCATGCACTTAACCCTAACCCTAACCCTAACCCTAACCCTAACCCTAACCCTAACCCTAACCCTAACCCTAACCCTAACCTTAACCTTAACCCTAACCCTAGGAGGCCAAACCCTAAACGCAACTCTAAACCTCAGCTGTGCATGGCATGTAGGTAACCGAACACTAACCCTAACCCTAACCTTAACCCTAACCCTAACCCTAACCCTAATCCTGACCCTAAGAGGCCTAACCCAAAACGGAACTCTAAACCTCAGCTGTGCATGGCATGCACTTAACCCTAACCCTAACCCTAACCCTAACCCTAACCCTAACCCTAAACCTAATCCTAACCCTAACCCTAACCCTAAACCTAATCCTGACCCTAAGAGGCCTAACCATTGACGGAACTCTAAACCTCAGCTGTGCATGGCATGCACTTAACCCTAACCCTAACCCTAACCCTAACCCTAACCCTAACCCTAACCCTAACCCTAACCCTAAGAGGCCTAACCCTAAACGCAACTCTAAACCTCAGTTGTGCATGGCATGTACGTAACCCTAACCCTAACCCTAACCCTAACCCTAACCCTGACCCTAAGAGGCCTAACACAAAACGGAACTCTAAACGTCAGCTGTGCATTGCATGCACTTAACCCTAACCCTAACCCTAACCCTAACCCTAACCCTCAGCTGTGCATGGCATGCACTCAACCCTAACCCTAACCCTAACCCTAACCCTAACCCTAACCCTAACCCTAATCCTATCCCTAACCCTAAGAGACCTAAACCTAAACGGAACTCTAAACCTCAGCTATGCATGGCATGTAGGTAATCCTAACCCTAACCCTAACCCTAACTTTAACCCTAACGCTAACCCTAACCCTAACCCTGACCCTAAGAGGCCTAACTTAAAACGGAACTCTAAACCTCAGCTGTGCATGGCATGCACTTAACCCTAACCCTAACCCTAACCCTAACCCTAAGCCTAACCCTAACACTAACCCTAACGCTAACCCTAACCCTAACTCTAATCCTGACCCTAAGGGGCCTAACCCTTGACGGAACTCTAAACCTCAGCTGTGCATGGCATGTACATAACCCTAACCCTAACCCTAACCCTAACCCTAACCCTAACCCTAACCCTAACCCTAACCCTAACCGTAATCCTAACCCTAACCCTAACCTTAACCCTAACCCTAAGAGGCCTAACCCTAAACGCAACTCTAAACCTCAGCTGTGCATGGCATGCACTTAACCGTAACCGTAACCGTAACCCTAACCGTAACCGTAACCCTAACCCTAACCCTAACCCTAACCCTAACCCTAACCGTAATCCTAACCCTAACCTTAACCCTAACCCTAAGAGGCCTAACCCTAAACGCAACTCTAAACCTCAGCTGTGCATGGCATGTAGGTAATCCTAACCCTAACCCTAACCCTAACCCTAACCCTAACCCTAACCCTAACCATAACCCTAACCCTAACCCTAAACCTAACCCTAATCCTGACCCTAAGAGTCCTAACCCTAGACGGAATTCTAAACCTCAGCTGTGCATGGCAGGTACATAACCCTAACCCTAACCCTAACCCTAACCCTAACCCTAACCCTAACCCTAACCCTAACCTTAACCCTAACCCCAAGAGGCCTAACCCTAAACGCAACTCTAAACCTCAGCTGTGCATGGCATGTAGGTAACCCTAACCCTAACCCTAACCCTAACCTTAACCCTAACCCTAACCCTAACTCTAATCCTGACCCTATGGGGCCTACCCCTTGACGGAACTCTAAACCTCAGCTGTGCATGGCATGTACATAACCCTAACCCTAACCCTAACCCTAACCCTAACCCTAACCCTAACCTTAACCCTAACCCCAAGAGGCCTAACCCTAAACGCAACTCTAAACCTCAGCTGTGCATGGCATGTAGGTAACCCTAACCCTAACCCTAACCCTAAGCCTAACCCTAACACTAACCCTAACTCTAATCCTGACCCTATGGGGCCTACCCCTTGACGGAACTCTAAACCTCAGCTGTGCATGGCATGTACGTAACCCTAACACTAACCCTAACCCTAACCCTAACCCTAACCCTAACCCTAACCGGCCTAACACAAAACGGAACTCTAAACCTTAGCTGTGCATGGCATGCACTTAACCCTAACCCTAACCCTAACCCTAACCCTAACCCTAACCCTAACCCTAACCCTAACCCTAAACTTAACCCTAACCCTAAGAGACCTAACCCTAAACGGAACTCTAAACCTCAGCTGTGCATGGCAGGTACATAACCCTAACCCTAACCCTAACCCTAACCCTAACCCTAACCCTAACCCTAACCCTAACCGTAATCCTAACCCTAACCCTAACCTTAACCCTAACCCTAAGAGGCCTAACCCTAAACGCAACTCTAAACCTCAGCTGTGCATGGCATGCACTTAACCGTAACCGTAACCGTAACCCTAACCGTAACCGTAACCCTAACCCTAACCCTAACCCTAACCCTAACCCTAACCGTAATCCTAACCCTAACCTTAACCCTAACCCTAAGAGGCCTAACCCTAAACGCAACTCTAAACCTCAGCTGTGCATGGCATGTAGGTAATCCTAACCCTAACCCTAACCCTAACCCTAACCCTAACCCTAACCCTAACCATAACCCTAACCCTAACCCTAAACCTAACCCTAATCCTGACCCTAAGAGTCCTAACCCTAGACGGAATTCTAAACCTCAGCTGTGCATGGCAGGTACATAACCCTAACCCTAACCCTAACCCTAACCCTAACCCTAACCCTAACCCTAACCCTAACCTTAACCCTAACCCCAAGAGGCCTAACCCTAAACGCAACTCTAAACCTCAGCTGTGCATGGCATGTAGGTAACCCTAACCCTAACCCTAACCCTAACCTTAACCCTAACCCTAACCCTAACTCTAATCCTGACCCTATGGGGCCTACCCCTTGACGGAACTCTAAACCTCAGCTGTGCATGGCATGTACATAACCCTAACCCTAACCCTAACCCTAACCCTAACCCTAACCCTAACCTTAACCCTAACCCCAAGAGGCCTAACCCTAAACGCAACTCTAAACCTCAGCTGTGCATGGCATGTAGGTAACCCTAACCCTAACCCTAACCCTAAGCCTAACCCTAACACTAACCCTAACTCTAATCCTGACCCTATGGGGCCTACCCCTTGACGGAACTCTAAACCTCAGCTGTGCATGGCATGTACGTAACCCTAACACTAACCCTAACCCTAACCCTAACCCTAACCCTAACCCTAACCGGCCTAACACAAAACGGAACTCTAAACCTTAGCTGTGCATGGCATGCACTTAACCCTAACCCTAACCCTAACCCTAACCCTAACCCTAACCCTAACCCTAACCCTAACCCTAAACTTAACCCTAACCCTAAGAGACCTAACCCTAAACGGAACTCTAAACCTCAGCTGTGCATGGCAGGTACATAACCCTAACCCTAACCCTAACCCTAACCCTAACCCTAACCCTAACCCTAAACCTAAACCCTAATCCTGACCCTAAGAGTCCTAACCCTAGACGGAACTCTAAACCTCAGATGTGCATGGCATGTACCTAACCCTAACCCAAACCCTAAGCCTAACCCTAACCCTAACCCTAACCCTAACGCTAACCCGAACCCTAACCCTAACCCTAAACTTAACCCTAACCCTAAGAGACCTAACCCTAAACGGAACTCTAAACCTCAGATGTGCATGGCATGTACGTAACCCTAACCCTAACCCTAACCCTAACCATAACCATAACCCTAACCCTAAACCTAACCCTAATCCTGACCCTAAGAGTCCTACCCCTAGACGGAATTCTAAACCTCAGCTGTGCATGGCAGGTACATAACCCTAACCCTAACCCTAACCCTAACCCTAACCCTAACCCTAACCCTAATCCTAACCCTGACCCTAAGAGGCCTAACCCAAAACGGAACTCTAAACCTCAGCTGTGCATGGCATGCACTTAACCCTAACCCTAACCCTAACCCTAAACCTAACCGTAATCCTAACCCTAACCCTAACCCTAACCCTAACCATAAGAGGCCTAACCCTAAATGCAACTCTAAACCTCAGCTGTGCATGGCATGCACTTAACCGTAACCCTAACCGTAACCCTAACCCTAACCCTAACCCTAACCCTAACCCTAACCCTAACCCTAACCCTAACCCTAACCCTAACGCTAACCCTAAACCTAACCCTAACCCGAACCCTAATCCTGACCCTAAGAGGCCTAACCCTTGACGGAACACTAAACGTCAGCTGTGCATGGCATGCACATAACCCTAACCCTAACCCTAACCCTAACCCTAACCCTAACCCTGACCCTAAGAGGCCTAACCCAAAACGGAACTCTAAACCTCAGCTGGGCATGGCATGCACTTAACCCTAACCCTAACCCTAACCCTAACCCTAACCCTAACCCTAACCCTAACCCTAACCCTAACCCTAACCTTAACCTTAACCCTAACCCTAGGAGGCCAAACCCTAAACGCAACTCTAAACCTCAGCTGTGCATGGCATGTAGGTAACCGAACACTAACCCTAACCCTAACCTTAACCCTAACCCTAACCCTAACCCTAATCCTGACCCTAAGAGGCCTAACCCAAAACGGAACTCTAAACCTCAGCTGTGCATGGCATGCACTTAACCCTAACCCTAACCCTAACCCTAACCCTAACCCTAACCCTAAACCTAATCCTAACCCTAACCCTAACCCTAAACCTAATCCTGACCCTAAGAGGCCTAACCATTGACGGAACTCTAAACCTCAGCTGTGCATGGCATGTACATAACCCTAACCCTAACCCTAACCCTAACCCTAACGCTGACCCTAAGAGGCCTAACCCAAAACGGAACTCTAAACCTCAGCTGGGCATGGCATGCACTTAACCCTAACCCTAACCCTAACCCTAACCCTAACCCTAACCCTAACCCTAACCCTAACCCTAAGAGGCCTAACCCTAAACGCAACTCTAAACCTCAGTTGTGCATGGCATGTACGTAACCCTAACCCTAACCCTAACCCTAACCCTAACCCTGACCCTAAGAGGCCTAACACAAAACGGAACTCTAAACGTCAGCTGTGCATTGCATGCACTTAACCCTAACCCTAACCCTAACCCTAACCCTAACCCTCAGCTGTGCATGGCATGCACTCAACCCTAACCCTAACCCTAACCCTAACCCTAACCCTAACCCTAACCCTAATCCTATCCCTAACCCTAAGAGACCTAAACCTAAACGGAACTCTAAACCTCAGCTGTGCATGGCAGGTACATAACCCTAACCTTTACCCTAACCCTAACCCTAACCCTAACCCTAACCCTAACCCTAACTCTTAGAGTCCTAACCCTAAACGGAGCTCTAAACCTCAGCTGTGCATGGCATGTACCTAACCCTAACCCTAACCTTAACCCTAACCCTAACCCTAACCCTAACCCTAAGCCTAAGCCTAACCCTAACACTAACCCTAACGCTAACCCTAACCCTAACTCTAATCCTGACCCTAAGGGGCCTAACCCTTGACGGAACTCTAAACCTCAGCTGTGCATGGCATGTACATAACCCTAACCCTAACCCTAACCCTAACCCTAACCCTAACCCTAACCCTAACCCTAACCGTAATCCTAACCCTAACCCTAACCCTAACCTTAACCCTAACCCTAAGAGGCCTAACCCTAAACGCAACTCTAAACCTCAGCTGTGCATGGCATGCACTTAACCGTAACCGTAACCGTAACCCTAACCGTAACCCTAAACCTAACCCTAACCCTAACCCTAACCCTAACCCTAACCCTAACCGTAATCCTAACCCTAACCCTAACCCTAACCTTAACCCTAACCCTAAGAGGCCTAACCCTAAACGCAACTCTAAACCTCAGCTGTGCATGGCATGTAGGTAATCCTAACCCTAACCCTAACCCTAACCTTAACCCTAACGCTAACCCTAACCCTAACCCTGACCCTAAGAGGCCTAACTTAAAACGGAACTCTAAACCTCAGCTGTGCATGGCATGCACTTAACCCTAACCCTAACCCTAACCCTAACCCTAACCCTAACCCTAACCCTAACTATATTCCTGACCCTAACCCTAAGAGGCCTAACTCTAAACGCAACTCTAAACCTCAGCTGTGCATGGCATGTTCGTAACCCTAACCCTAACCCTAACCCTGACCCTAAGAGGCCTAACTTAAAACGGAACTCTAAACCTCAGCTGTGCATGGCATGCACTTAACCCTAACCCTAACCCTAACCCTAACCCTAAGCCTAACCCTAACACTAACCCTAACGCTAACCCTAACCCTAACTCTAATCCTGACCCTAAGGGGCCTAACCCTTGACGGAACTCTAAACCTCAGCTGTGCATGGCATGTACATAACCCTAACCCTAACCCTAACCCTAACCCTAACCCTAACCCTAACCCTAACCCTAACCCTAACCGTAATCCTAACCCTAACCCTAACCTTAACCCTAACCCTAAGAGGCCTAACCCTAAACGCAACTCTAAACCTCAGCTGTGCATGGCATGCACTTAACCGTAACCGTAACCGTAACCCTAACCGTAACCGTAACCCTAACCCTAACCCTAACCCTAACCCTAACCCTAACCGTAATCCTAACCCTAACCTTAACCCTAACCCTAAGAGGCCTAACCCTAAACGCAACTCTAAACCTCAGCTGTGCATGGCATGTAGGTAATCCTAACCCTAACCCTAACCCTAACCCTAACCCTAACCCTAACCCTAACCATAACCCTAACCCTAACCCTAAACCTAACCCTAATCCTGACCCTAAGAGTCCTAACCCTAGACGGAATTCTAAACCTCAGCTGTGCATGGCAGGTACATAACCCTAACCCTAACCCTAACCCTAACCCTAACCCTAACCCTAACCCTAACCCTAACCTTAACCCTAACCCCAAGAGGCCTAACCCTAAACGCAACTCTAAACCTCAGCTGTGCATGGCATGTAGGTAACCCTAACCCTAACCCTAACCCTAACCTTAACCCTAACCCTAACCCTAACTCTAATCCTGACCCTATGGGGCCTACCCCTTGACGGAACTCTAAACCTCAGCTGTGCATGGCATGTACATAACCCTAACCCTAACCCTAACCCTAACCCTAACCCTAACCCTAACCTTAACCCTAACCCCAAGAGGCCTAACCCTAAACGCAACTCTAAACCTCAGCTGTGCATGGCATGTAGGTAACCCTAACCCTAACCCTAACCCTAAGCCTAACCCTAACACTAACCCTAACTCTAATCCTGACCCTATGGGGCCTACCCCTTGACGGAACTCTAAACCTCAGCTGTGCATGGCATGTACGTAACCCTAACACTAACCCTAACCCTAACCCTAACCCTAACCCTAACCCTAACCGGCCTAACACAAAACGGAACTCTAAACCTTAGCTGTGCATGGCATGCACTTAACCCTAACCCTAACCCTAACCCTAACCCTAACCCTAACCCTAACCCTAACCCTAACCCTAAACTTAACCCTAACCCTAAGAGACCTAACCCTAAACGGAACTCTAAACCTCAGCTGTGCATGGCAGGTACATAACCCTAACCCTAACCCTAACCCTAACCCTAACCCTAACCCTAACCCTAAACCTAAACCCTAATCCTGACCCTAAGAGTCCTAACCCTAGACGGAACTCTAAACCTCAGATGTGCATGGCATGTACCTAACCCTAACCCAAACCCTAAGCCTAACCCTAACCCTAACCCTAACCCTAACGCTAACCCGAACCCTAACCCTAACCCTAAACTTAACCCTAACCCTAAGAGACCTAACCCTAAACGGAACTCTAAACCTCAGATGTGCATGGCATGTACGTAACCCTAACCCTAACCCTAACCCTAACCATAACCATAACCCTAACCCTAAACCTAACCCTAATCCTGACCCTAAGAGTCCTACCCCTAGACGGAATTCTAAACCTCAGCTGTGCATGGCAGGTACATAACCCTAACCCTAACCCTAACCCTAACCCTAACCCTAACCCTAACCCTAATCCTAACCCTGACCCTAAGAGGCCTAACCCAAAACGGAACTCTAAACCTCAGCTGTGCATGGCATGCACTTAACCCTAACCCTAACCCTAACCCTAAACCTAACCGTAATCCTAACCCTAACCCTAACCCTAACCCTAACCATAAGAGGCCTAACCCTAAATGCAACTCTAAACCTCAGCTGTGCATGGCATGCACTTAACCGTAACCCTAACCGTAACCCTAACCCTAACCCTAACCCTAACCCTAACCCTAACCCTAACCCTAACCCTAACCCTAACCCTAACGCTAACCCTAAACCTAACCCTAACCCGAACCCTAATCCTGACCCTAAGAGGCCTAACCCTTGACGGAACACTAAACGTCAGCTGTGCATGGCATGCACATAACCCTAACCCTAACCCTAACCCTAACCCTAACCCTAACCCTGACCCTAAGAGGCCTAACCCAAAACGGAACTCTAAACCTCAGCTGGGCATGGCATGCACTTAACCCTAACCCTAACCCTAACCCTAACCCTAACCCTAACCCTAACCCTAACCCTAACCCTAACCCTAACCTTAACCTTAACCCTAACCCTAGGAGGCCAAACCCTAAACGCAACTCTAAACCTCAGCTGTGCATGGCATGTAGGTAACCGAACACTAACCCTAACCCTAACCTTAACCCTAACCCTAACCCTAACCCTAATCCTGACCCTAAGAGGCCTAACCCAAAACGGAACTCTAAACCTCAGCTGTGCATGGCATGCACTTAACCCTAACCCTAACCCTAACCCTAACCCTAACCCTAACCCTAAACCTAATCCTAACCCTAACCCTAACCCTAAACCTAATCCTGACCCTAAGAGGCCTAACCATTGACGGAACTCTAAACCTCAGCTGTGCATGGCATGTACATAACCCTAACCCTAACCCTAACCCTAACCCTAACGCTGACCCTAAGAGGCCTAACCCAAAACGGAACTCTAAACCTCAGCTGGGCATGGCATGCACTTAACCCTAACCCTAACCCTAACCCTAACCCTAACCCTAACCCTAACCCTAACCCTAACCCTAAGAGGCCTAACCCTAAACGCAACTCTAAACCTCAGTTGTGCATGGCATGTACGTAACCCTAACCCTAACCCTAACCCTAACCCTAACCCTGACCCTAAGAGGCCTAACACAAAACGGAACTCTAAACGTCAGCTGTGCATTGCATGCACTTAACCCTAACCCTAACCCTAACCCTAACCCTAACCCTAACCCTCAGCTGTGCATGGCATGCACTCAACCCTAACCCTAACCCTAACCCTAACCCTAACCCTAACCCTAACCCTAATCCTATCCCTAACCCTAAGAGACCTAAACCTAAACGGAACTCTAAACCTCAGCTGTGCATGGCAGGTACATAACCCTAACCTTTACCCTAACCCTAACCCTAACCCTAACCCTAACCCTAACCCTAACTCTTAGAGTCCTAACCCTAAACGGAGCTCTAAACCTCAGCTGTGCATGGCATGTACCTAACCCTAACCCTAACCTTAACCCTAACCCTAACCCTAACCCTAACCCTAAGCCTAAGCCTAACCCTAACACTAACCCTAACGCTAACCCTAACCCTAACTCTAATCCTGACCCTAAGGGGCCTAACCCTTGACGGAACTCTAAACCTCAGCTGTGCATGGCATGTACATAACCCTAACCCTAACCCTAACCCTAACCCTAACCCTAACCCTAACCCTAACCCTAACCGTAATCCTAACCCTAACCCTAACCCTAACCTTAACCCTAACCCTAAGAGGCCTAACCCTAAACGCAACTCTAAACCTCAGCTGTGCATGGCATGCACTTAACCGTAACCGTAACCGTAACCCTAACCGTAACCCTAAACCTAACCCTAACCCTAACCCTAACCCTAACCCTAACCCTAACCGTAATCCTAACCCTAACCCTAACCCTAACCTTAACCCTAACCCTAAGAGGCCTAACCCTAAACGCAACTCTAAACCTCAGCTGTGCATGGCATGTAGGTAATCCTAACCCTAACCCTAACCCTAACCTTAACCCTAACGCTAACCCTAACCCTAACCCTGACCCTAAGAGGCCTAACTTAAAACGGAACTCTAAACCTCAGCTGTGCATGGCATGCACTTAACCCTAACCCTAACCCTAACCCTAACCCTAACCCTAACCCTAACCCTAACCCTAACTATATTCCTGACCCTAACCCTAAGAGGCCTAACTCTAAACGCAACTCTAAACCTCAGCTGTGCATGGCATGTTCGTAACCCTAACCCTAACCCTAACCCTAACCCTGACCCTAAGAGGCCTAACACAAAACGGAACTCTAAACCTCAGCTGTGCATTGCATGCACTTAACCCTAACCCTAACCCTAACCCTAGTCCTCAGCTGTGCATGGCATGCACTCAGCCCTAACCCTAACCCTAACCCTAACCCTAACTTTAACCCTAACCCTAATCCTATCCCTAACCCTAAGAGACCTAAACCTAAACTGAACTCTAAACCTCAGCTGTGCATGGCAGGTACATAACCCTAACCCTTACACTAACCCTAACCCTAACCCTATCCCTAACCCTAAGTCTTAGAGACCTAACCCAAAACGGAACTCTAAACCTCAGCTGTGCATGGCATGCACTTAACCCTAACCCTAACCCTAACCCTAACCCTAACCCTAACCCTAACCCTAACCCTAAGAGGCCTAACCCAAAACGGAACTCTAAACCTCAGCTGGGCATGGCATGCACTTAACCCTAACCCTAACCCTAACCCTAACCCTAATCCTAACCTTAACCCTAACTCTAACCCTAACACTAACCCTAAGAGGCCTAACCCTAAACGCAACTCTAAACCTCAGCTGTGCATGGCATGTAGGTAATCCTAACCCAAACCCTAACCCTAACTTTAACCCTAACGCTAACCCTAACCCTAACCCTGACCCTAAGAGGCCTAACTTAAAACGGAACTCTAAACCTCAGCTGTGCATGGCATGCACTTAACCCTAACCCTAACCCTAACCCTAACTCTAACCCTAAGCCTAACCCTAACACTAACCCTAACGCTAACCCTAACCCTAACTCTAATCCTGACCCTAAGGGGCCTAACCCTTGACGGAACTCTAAACCTCAGCTGTGCATGGCATGTACATAACCCTAACCCTAACCCTAACCCTAACCCTAACCCTAACCCTAACCCTAACCCTAACCCTAACCCTAACCCTGACCCTAACCCTAAGAGGCCTAACTCTAAACGCAACTCTAAACCTCAGCTGTGCATGGCATGTACGTAACCCTAACCCTAACCCTAACCCTAACCCTGACCCTAAGAGGCCTAACACAAAACGGAACTCTAAACCTCAGCTGTGCATTGCATGCACTTAACCCTAACCCTAACCCTAACCCTAGTCCTCAGCTGTGCATGGCATGCACTCAGCCCTAACCCTAACCCTAACCCTAACCCTAACTTTAACCCTAACCCTAATCCTATCCCTAACCCTAAGAGACCTAAACCTAAACGGAACTCTAAACCTCAGCTGTGCATGGCAGGTACATAACCCTAACCCTTACCCTAACCCTAACCCTAACCCTATCCCTAACCCTAACTCTTAGAGACCTAACCCAAAACGGAACTCTAAACCTCAGCTGTGCATGGCATGCACTTAACCCTAACCCTAACCCTAACCCTAACCCTAACCCTAACCCTAACCCTAAGAGGCCTAACCCAAAACGGAACTCTAAACCTCAGCTGGGCATGGCATGCACTTAACCCTAACCCTAACCCTAACCCTAACCCTAATCCTAACCTTAACCCTAACCCTAACCCTAACACTAACCCTAAGAGGCCTAACCCTAAACGCAACTCTAAACCTCAGCTGTGCATGGCATGTAGGTAATCCTAACCCTAACCCTAACCCTAACTTTAACCCTAACGCTAACCCTAACCCTAACCCTGACCCTAAGAGGCCTAACTTAAAACGGAACTCTAAACCTCAGCTGTGCATGGCATGCACTTAACCCTAACCCTAACCCTAACCCTAACCCTAAGCCTAACCCTAACACTAACCCTAACGCTAACCCTAACCCTAACTCTAATCCTGACCCTAAGGGGCCTAACCCTTGACGGAACTCTAAACCTCAGCTGTGCATGGCATGTACATAACCCTAACCCTAACCCTAACCCTAACCCTAACCCTAACCCTAACCCTAACCCTAACCGTAATCCTAACCCTAACCCTAACCCTAACCTTAACCCTAACCCTAAGAGGCCTAACCCTAAACGCAACTCTAAACCTCAGCTGTGCATGGCATGCACTTAACCGTAACCGTAACCGTAACCCTAACCGTAACCGTAACCCTAACCCTAACCCTAACCCTAACCCTAACCCTAACCGTAATCCTAACCCTAACCTTAACCCTAACCCTAAGAGGCCTAACCCAAAACGCAACTCTAAACCTCAGCTGTGCATGGCATGTAGGTAATCCTAACCCTAACCCTAACCCTAACCCTAACCCTAACCCTAACCCTAACCCTAAGAGGCCTAACCCAAAACAGAACTCTAAACCTCAGCCGTGCATGGCATGCACTTAACCCTAACCCTAACCCTAACCCTAACCCTAACCCTAACCCTAAGTGACCTAACCCAAAACGGAACTCTAAACCTCAGCTGTGCATGGCATGCACTTAACCCTAACCCTAACCCTAACCCTAACCATAATCCTAACCTTAACCCTAACCCTAACCCTAACCCTAACCCTAAGAGGCCTAACCCTAAACGCAACTCTAAACCTCAGCTGTGCATGGCATGCACTTAACCGTAACCGTAACCGTAACCGTAACCGTAACCCTAACCCTAACCCTAACCCTAACCCTAACCTTAACCCTAACCCTAAGAGGCCTAACCCTAAACGCAACTCTAAACCTCAGCTGTGCATGGCATGTAGGTAATCCTAACCCTAACCCTAACCCTAACCTTAACCCTAACACTAACCCTAACCCTAACCCTGACCCTAAGAGGCCTAACTTAAAACGGAACTCTAAACCTCAGCTGTGCATGGCATGCACTTAACCCTAACCCTAACCCTAACCCTAAGCCTAACCCTAACACTAACCCTAACGCTAACCCTAACCCTAACTCTAATCCTGACCCTAAGGGGCCTAACCCTTGACGGAACTCTAAACCTCAGCTGTGCATGGCATGTACATAACCCTAACCCTAACCCTAACCCTAACCCTAACCCTAACCCTAACCCTAACCTTAACCCTAACCCTAAGAGGCCTAACCCTAAACGCAACTCTAAACCTCAGCTGTGCATGGCATGCACTTAACCGTAACCGTAACCGTAACCCTAACCCTAACCCTAACCCTAACCCTAACCCTAACCCTAAGCCTAACCCTAACACTAACCCTAACGCTAACCCTAACCCTAACTCTAATCCTGACCCTAAGGGGCCTAACCCTTGACGGAACTCTAAACCTCAGCTGTGCATGGCATGTACATAACCCTAACCCTAACCCTAACCCTAACCCTAACCCTAACCCTAACCCTAACCCTAACCGTAATCCTAACCCTAACCCTAACCCTAACCTTAACCCTAACCCTAAGAGGCCTAACCCTAAACGCAACTCTAAACCTCAGCTGTGCATGGCATGCACTTAACCGTAACCGTAACCGTAACCCTAACCGTAACCCTAACCCTAACCCTAACCCTAACCCTAACCCTAACCCTAACCCTAACCGTAATCCTAACCCTAACCCTAACCCTAACCTTAACCCTAACCCTAAGAGGCCTAACCCTAAACGCAACTCTAAACCTCAGCTGTGCATGGCATGTAGGTAATCCTAACCCTAACCCTAACCCTAACTTTAACCCTAACGCTAACCCTAACCCTAACCCTGACCCTAAGAGGCCTAACTTAAAACGGAACTCTAAACCTCAGCTGTGCATGGCATGCACTTAACCCTAACCCTAACCCTAACCCTAACCCTAAGCCTAACCCTAACACTAACCCTAACGCTAACCCTAACCCTAACTCTAATCCTGACCCTAAGGGGCCTAACCCTTGACGGAACTCTAAACCTCAGCTGTGCATGGCATGTACATAACCCTAACCCTAACCCTAACCCTAACCCTAACCCTAACCCTAACCCTAACCCTAACCCTAACCGTAATCCTAACCCTAACCCTAACCCTAACCTTAACCCTAACCCTAAGAGGCCTAACCCTAAACGCAACTCTAAACCTCAGCTGTGCATGGCATGCACTTAACCGTAACCGTAACCGTAACCCTAACCGTAACCGTAACCCTAACCCTAACCCTAACCCTAACCCTAACCCTAACCGTAATCCTAACCCTAACCTTAACCCTAACCCTAAGAGGCCTAACCCTAAACGCAACTCTAAACCTCAGCTGTGCATGGCATGTAGGTAATCCTAACCCTAACCCTAACCCTAACCCTAACCCTAACCCTAACCCTAACCCTAAGAGGCCTAACCCAAAACAGAACTCTAAACCTCAGCCGTGCATGGCATGCACTTAACCCTAACCCTAACCCTAACCCTAACCCTAACCCTAACCCTAAGTGACCTAACCCAAAACGGAACTCTAAACCTCAGCTGTGCATGGCATGCACTTAACCCTAACCCTAACCCTAACCCTAACCATAATCCTAACCTTAACCCTAACCCTAACCCTAACCCTAACCCTAAGAGGCCTAACCCTAAACGCAACTCTAAACCTCAGCTGTGCATGGCATGCACTTAACCGTAACCGTAACCGTAACCGTAACCGTAACCCTAACCCTAACCCTAACCCTAACCCTAACCTTAACCCTAACCCTAAGAGGCCTAACCCTAAACGCAACTCTAAACCTCAGCTGTGCATGGCATGTAGGTAATCCTAACCCTAACCCTAACCCTAACCTTAACCCTAACACTAACCCTAACCCTAACCCTGACCCTAAGAGGCCTAACTTAAAACGGAACTCTAAACCTCAGCTGTGCATGGCATGCACTTAACCCTAACCCTAACCCTAACCCTAAGCCTAACCCTAACACTAACCCTAACGCTAACCCTAACCCTAACTCTAATCCTGACCCTAAGGGGCCTAACCCTTGACGGAACTCTAAACCTCAGCTGTGCATGGCATGTACATAACCCTAACCCTAACGCTAACCCTAACCCTAACCCTAACCCGAACCCTAACCCTAACCCTAACCCTAACCCTAACCCTAACCCTAACCCTAATCCTGACCCTAAGAGGCCTAACTCTTGACGGAACTCTAAACCTCAGCTGTGCATGGCATGTACATAACCCTAACCCTAACCCTAACCCTAACCCTAAACCCTAACCCTAACCCTAAACCTAACCCTAACCCTAAGAGGCCTAACCCAAAACGGAACTCTAAACCTCAGCTGTGCATGGCATGCACTTAACCCTAACCCTAACACTAACCCTAAACCTAACCGTAATCCTAACCCTAACCCTAACCCTAACCCTAACCATAAGAGGCCTAACCCTAAACGCAACTCTAAACCTCAGCTGTGCATGGCATGTACATAACCCTAACCCTAACCCTAACCCTAACCCTAACCCTAACCCTGACCCTAAGAGGCCTAACACAAAACGGAACTCTAAACCTCAGCTGTGCATAGCATGCACTTAACCCTAACCCTAACCCTAACCCTTTACTTTAACCCTAACCCTAATCCTAACCCTGACCCTAAGAGACCTAAACCTAAACGGAACTCTAAACCTCAGCTGTGCATGGCAGGTACATAACCCTAACCCTTACCCTAACCCTAACCCTAACCCTAACCCTAACCCTAACCCTAACCCTAACCCTAAACCTAACCCTAATCCTGACCCTAAGAGGCCTAACCCTAAACGCAACTCTAAACCTCAGCTGTGCATGGCATGTACCTAACCCTAACCCTAACCCTAAGCCTAACCCTAACCCTAACCCTGACCCTAAGAGGCCTAACCCAAAACGGAACTCTAAACCTCAGCTGTGCATGGCATGCAGTTAACACTAACCCTAACCCTAACCCTAACCCTAAACTTAACCCTGACCCTAAGAGGCCTAACCCAAAACGGAACTCTAAACCTCAGCTGGGCATGGCATGCACTTAACCCTAACCCTAACCCTACCCCTAACCCTAACCCTAACCTTAACCCTAACCCTAACCCTAACCCTAACCCTGACCCTAAGAGGCCTAACACAAAACGGAACTCTAAACCTCAGCTGTGCATTGCATGCACTTAACCCTAACCCTAACCCTAACCCTAACCCTAACCCTCAGCTGTGCATGGCATGCACTCAACCCTAACCCTAACCCTAACCCTAACCCTAACCCTAACCCTAATCCTATCCCTAACCCTAAGAGACCTAAAACTAAACGGAACTCTAAACCTCAGCTGTGCATGGCAGGTACATAACCCTAACCTTTACCCTAACCCTAACCCTAACCCTAACCCTAACCCTAACTCTTAGAGACCTAACCCTAAACGGAGCTCTAAACCTCAGCTGTGCATGGCATGTACCTAACCCTAACCCTAACCCTAACCCTAACCCTAACCCTAACCCTAAACCTAACCCTAACCCTAACCCTAACCCTAACCCTAACGCTAACCCTAAACCTAACCCTAACCCTAATCCTGACCCTAAGAGGCCTAACCCTAAACGCAACTCTAAACCTCAGCTGTGCATGGCATGCACTTAACCGTAACCGTAACCGTAACCCTAACCCTAACCCTAACCCTAACCCTAAACCTAACCCTAAACCTAACCCTAACCTTAACCCTAACCCTAAGAGGCCTAACCCTAAACGCAACTCTAAACCTCAGCTGTGCATGGCATGTAGGTAATCCTAACCCTAACCCTAACCCTAACCTTAACCCTAACGCTAACCCTAACCCTAACCCTGACCCTAAGAGGCCTAACTTAAAACGGAACTCTAAACCTCAGCTGTGCATGGCATGCACTTAACCCTAACCCTAACCCTAACCCTAACCCTAACCCTAACCCTAAGCCTAACCCTAACACTAACCCTAACGCTAACCCTAACCCTAACTCTAATCCTGACCCTAAGGGGCCTAACCCTTGACGGAACTCTAAACCTCAGCTGTGCATGGCATGTACATAACCCTAACCCTAACCCTAACCCTAACCCTAACCCTAACCCTAACCCTAACACTAACCCTAACCGTAATCCTAACCCTAACCCTAACCCTAACCTTAACCCTAACCCTAAGAGGCCTAACCCTAAACGCAACTCTAAACCTCAGCTGTGCATGGCATGCACTTAACCGTAACCGTAACCGTAACCCTAACCGTAACCCTAACCCTAACCCTAACCCTAACCCTAAACCTAACCCTAACCGTAATCCTAACCCTAACCCTAACCCTAACCATAACCCTAACCCTAAGAGGCCTAACCCTAAACGCAACTCTAAACCTCAGCTGTGCATGGCATGTAGGTAATCCTAACCCTAACCCTAACCCTAACCTTAACCCTAACGCTAACCCTAACCCTAACCCTGACCCTAAGAGGCCTAACTTAAAACGGAACTCTAAACCTCAGCTGTGCATGGCATGCACTTAACCCTAACCCTAACCCTAACCCTAACCCTAACCCTAAGCCTAACCCTAACACTAACCCTAACGCTAACCCTAACCCTAACTCTAATCCTGACCCTAAGGGGCCTAACCCTTGACGGAACTCTAAACCTCAGCTGTGCATGGCATGTACATAACCCTAACCCTAACCCTAACCCTAACCCTAACCCTAACCCTAACCCTAATCCTGACCCTAAGAGTCCTAACCCTAAACACAACTCTAAACCTCAGCTGTGCATGGCATGTACCTAACCCTAACCCTAACCCTAAGCCTAACCCTAACCCTAACCCTGACCCTAAGAGGCCTAACCCAAAACGGAACTCTAAACCTCAGCTGTGCATGGCATGCAGTTAACACTAACCCTAACCCTAACCCTAACCCTAACCCTAACCTTAACCCTAACCCTAACCCTAAGCGACCTAACCCAAAACGGAACTCTAAACCTCAGTTGTACATGGCATGTACGTAACCCTAGCCCTAACCCTAACCCTAACCCTGACCCTAAGAGGCCGAACCCAAAACGGAACTCTAAACCTCAGCTGTGCATGGCATGCACTCAACCCTAACCCTAACCCTAACCCTAACCCTAACCCTAACCCTAACCCTAACCCTAACCCTAACCCTAAGAGGCCTAACTCTAAACGCAACTCTTAACCTCAGCTGTGCATGGCATGTACGTAACCCTAACCCTAACCCTAACCCTAACCCTAACCCTAACCCTAACCCTAATCCTGACCCTAAGAGGCCTAACCCTAAACGCAACTCTAAACCTCAGCTGTGCATGGCATGTACCTAACCCTAACCCTAACCCTAAGCCTAACCCTAACCCTAACCCTGACCCTAAGAGGCCTAACCAAAAACGGAACTCTAAATCTCAGCTGTGCATGGCATGCAGTTAACACTAACCCTAACCCTAACCCTAAACCTAACCCTAACCCTAACCCTAACCTTAACCCTAACCCTAACCCTAAGCGACCTAACCCAAAACGGAACTCTAAACCTCAGTTGTACATGGCATGTACGTAACCTTAGCCCTAACCCTAACCCTAACCCTGACCCTAAGAGGCCGAACCCAAAACGGAACTCTAAACCTCAGCTGTGCATGGCATGCACTCAACCCTAACCCTAACCCTAACCCTAACCCTAACCCTAACCCTAACCCTAACCCTAACCCTAACCCTAACCCTAAGAGGCCTAACTCTAAACGCAACTCTTAACCTCAGCTGTGCATGGCATGTACGTAACCCTAACCCTAACCCTAACCCTAACCCTGACCCTAAGAGGCCTAACCCAAAACGGAACTCTAAACCTCAGCTGTGCATTGCATGCACTTAACCCTAACCCTAACCCGAACCCTAGTCCTCAGCTGTGCATGGCATGCACTCAGCCCTAACCCTAACCTTAACCCTAACCCTAAGAGGCCTAACCCTAAACGCAACTCTAAACCTCAGCTGTGCATGGCATGCACTTAACCGTAACCCTAACCCTAACCCTAACCCTAACCCTCACCCTAACCGTAATCCTAACCCTAACCCTAACCCTAACCTTAACCCTAACCCTAAGAGGCCTAACCCTAAACGCAACTCTAAACCTCAGCTGTGCATGGCATGTAGGTAATCCTAACCCTAACCCTAACCCTAACCTTAACCCTAACGCTAACCCTAACCCTAACCCTGACCCTAGGAGGCCTAACTTAAAACGGAACTCTAAACCTCAGCTGTGCATGGCATGCACTTAACCCTAACCCTAACCCTAACCCTAACCCTAACTCTAATCCTGACCCTAAGGGGCCTAACCCTTGATGGAACTCTAAACCTCAGCTGTGCATGGCATGTACATAACCCTAACCCTAACCCTAACCCTAACCCTAACCCTAACCCTAACCCTAACCCTAACCCTAACCCTAACCCTAACGCTAACCCTAACCCTAAGCCTAACCCTAATCCTGACCCTAAGAGGCCTAACCCTAAACGCAACTCTAAACCTCAGCTGTGCATGGCATGTACCTAACCCTAACCCTAACCCTAAGCCTAACCCTAACCCTAACCCTGACCCTAAGAGGCCTAACCCAAAACGGAACTCTAAACCTCAGCTGTGCATGGCATGCAGTTAACACTAACCCTAACCCTAACCCTAACCCTAACCCTAACCCTAACCTTAACCCTAACCCTAACCCTAAATGACCTAACCCAAAACGGAACTCTAAACCTCAGTTGTACATGGCATGTACGTAACCCTAGCCCTAACCCTAACCCTAACCCTGACCCTAAGAGGCCGAACCCAAAACGGAACTCTAAACCTCAGCTGTGCATGGCATGCACTCAACCCTAACCCTAACCCTAACCCTAACCCTAACCCTAACCCTAACCCTAACCCTAACCCTAACCCTAACCCTAAGAGGCCTAACTCTAAACGCAACTCTAAACCTCAGCTGTGCATGGCATGTACGTAACCCTAACCCTAACCCTAACCCTAACCCTGACCCTAAGAGGCCTAACACAAAACGGAACTCTAAACCTCAGCTGTGCATTGCATGCACTTAACCCTAACCCTAACCCTAACCCTAGTCCTCAGCTGTGCATGGCATGCACTCAGCCCTAACCCTAACCCTAACCCTAACCCTAACCCTAAATTTAACCCTAACCCTAATCCTATCCCTAACCCTAAGAGACCTAAACCTAAACGGAACTCTAAACCTCAGCTGTGCATGGCAGGTACATAACCCTAACCCTTACCCTAACCCTAACCCTAACCCTATCCCTAACCCTAACTCTTAGAGACCTAACCCAAAACGGAACTCTAAACCTCAGCTGTGCATGGCATGCACTTAACCCTAACCCTAACCCTAACGCTAACCCTAACCCTAACCCTAAGAGGCCTAACCCAAAACGGAACTCTAAACCTCAGCTGTGCATGGCAGGCACTTAACCCTAACCCTAACCCTAACCCTAACCCTAATCCTAACCTTAACCCTAACCCTAACCCTAACACTAACCCTAAGAGGCCTAACCCTAAACGCAACTCTAAACCTCAGCTGTGCATGGCATGCACTTAACCGTCACCGTAACCCTAACCCTAACCCTAACCCTAACCCTAACCCTAACCCTAACCCTAACCCTAAGAGGCCTAACTCTAAACGCAACTCTAAACCTCAGCTGTGCATGGCATGTACGTAACCCAAACCCTAACCCTAACCCTAACCCTGACCCTAAGAGGCCTAACCCAAAACGGAACTCTAAACCTCAGCTGTGCATTGCATGCACTTAACCCTAACCCTAACCCTAACCCTAGTCCTCAGCTGTGCATGGCATGCACTCAGCCCTAACCCTAACCCTAACCCTAACCCTAACTTTAACCCTAACCCTAATCCTATCCCTAACCCTAAGAGACCTAAACCTAAACGGAACTCTAAACCTCAGCTGTGCATGGCAGGTACATAACCCTAACCCTTACCCTAACCCTAACCCTAACCCTATCCCTAACCCTAACTCTTAGAGACCTAACCCAAAACGGAACTCTAAACCTCAGCTGTGCATAGCATGCACTTAACCCTAACCCTAACCCTAACCCTAACCCTAACCCTAACCCTAACCCTAAGAGGCCTAACCCAAAACGGAACTCTAAAACTCAGCTGTGCATGGCATGCACTTAACCCTAACCCTAACCCTAACCCTAACCCTAATCCTAACCTTAACCCTAACCCTAACCCTAACACTAACCCTAAGAGGCCTAACCCTAAACGCAACTCTAAACCTCAGCTGTGCATGGCATGTAGGTAATCCTAACCCTAACCCTAACCCTAACCTTAACCCTAACGCTAACCCTAACCCTAACCCTGACCCTAAGAGGCCTAACTTAAAACGGAACTCTAAACCTCAGCTGTGCATGGCATGCACTTAACCCTAACCCTAACCCTAACCCTAACCCTAACCCTAAGCCTAACCCTAACACTAACCCTAACGCTAACCCTAACCCTAACTCTAATCCTGACCCTAAGGGGCCTAACCCTTGACGGAACTCTAAACCTCAGCTGTGCATGGCATGTACATAACCCTAACCCTAACCCTAACCCTAACCCTAACCCTAACCCTAACCGTAATCCTAACCCTAACCCTAACCCTAACCTTAACCCTAACCCTAAGAGGCCTAACCCTAAACGCAACTCTAAACCTCAGCTGTGCATGGCATGCACTTAACCGTAACCGTAACCGTAACCCTAACCGTAACCCTAACCCTAACCCTAACCCTAACCCTAACCCTAACCCTAACCGTAATCCTAACCCTAACCCTAAGAGGCCTAACCCTAAACGCAACTCTAAACCTCAGCTGTGCATGGCATGTAGGTAATCCTAACCCTAACCCTAACCCTAACCTTAACCCTAACGCTATCCCTAACCCTAACCCTGACCCTAAGAGGCCTAACTTAAAACGGAACTCTAAACCTCAGCTGTGCATGGCATGCACTTAACCCTAACCCTAACCCTAACCCTAACCCTAACTCTAATCCTGACCCTAAGGGGCCTAACCCTTGACGGAACTCTAAACCTCAGC
>NW_026599597.1:2012500-2015000 GCF_023634155.1 Falco peregrinus | reverse complement strand
TAACCCTAACTCTTAGAGACCTAACCCTAAACGGAGCTCTAAACCTCAGCTGTGCATGGCATGTACCTAACCCTAACTCTAACCCTAACCCTAAACCTAACCCTAACCCTAACCCTAACCCTAACCCTAAACCTAACCCTAACCCTAACCCTAACGCTAACCCGAAACCTAACCCTAACCCTAATCCTGACCCTAAGAGGCCTAACCCTAAACGCAACTCTAAACCTCAGCTGTGCATGGCATGTACGTAACCCTAACCCTAACCCTAACCCTAACCCTAACCTTAACCCTAACCCTAAGAGGCCTAACCCTAAACGCAACTCTAAACCTCAGCTGTGCATGGCATGTAGGTAATCCTAACCCTAACCCTAACCCTAACCTTAACCCTAACGCTAACCCTAACCCTAACCCTGACCCTAAGAGGCCTAACTTAAAACGGAACTCTAAACCTCAGCTGTGCATGGCATGCACTTAACCCTAACCCTAACCCTAACCCTAACCCTAACCCTAAGCCTAACCCTAACACTAACCCTAACCCTAACCCTAACCCTAACTCTAATCCTGACCCTAAGGGGCCTAACCCTTGACGGAACTCTAAACCTCAGCTGTGCATGGCATGTACATAACCCTAACCCTAACCCTAACCCTAACCCTAACCCTAACCCGAACCCTAACCCTAACCCTAACCCTAACCCTAATCCTGACCCTAAGAGGCCTAACCCTTGACGGAACTCTAAACCTCAGCTGTGCATGGCATGTACATAACCCTAACCCTAACCCTAACCCTAACCCTAACCCTAAACCTAACCCTAACCCTGACCCTAAGAGGCCTAACCCAAAACGGAACTCTAAACCTCAGCTGTGCATGGCATGCACTTAACCCTAACCCTAACCCTAACCCTAAACCTAATCGTAATCCTAACCCTAACCCTAACTTTAACCCTAACCATAAGAGGCCTAACCCTAAACGCAACTCTAAACCTCTAGCTGTGCATGGCATGTACATAACCCTAACCCTAACCCTAACCCTAACCCTAACCCTAACCCTGACCCTAAGAGGCCTAACACAAAACGGAACTCTAAACCTCAGCTGTGCATAGCATGCACTTAACCTTAACCCTAACCCTAACCCTTACTTTAACCCTAACCCTAATCCTAACCCTGACCCTAAGAGACCTAAACCTAAACGGAACTCTAAACCTCAGCTGTGCATGGCAGGTACATAACCCTAACCCTTACCCTAACCCTAACCCTAACCCTAACCCTAACCCTAACCCTAACCCTAACCCTAACCCTAACCCTAACCCTAACCCTAACGCTAACCCGAACCCTAACCCTAACCCTAATCCTGACCCTAAGAGGCCTAACCCTAAACGCAACTCTAAACCTCAGCTGTGCATGGCATGTACCTAACCCTAACCCTAACCCTAAGCCTAACCCTAACCCTAACCCTGACCCTAAGAGGCCTAACCCAAAACAAAACTCTAAACCTCAGCTGTGCATGGCATGCAGTTAACACTAACCCTAACCCTAACCCTAACCCTAACCCTAACCCTAACCCTAACCTTAACCCTAACCCTAACCCTAAGTGACCTAACCCAAAACGGAACTCTAAACCTCAGTTGTACATGGCATGTACGTAACCCTAGCCCTAACCCTAACCCTAACACTGACCCTAAGAGGCCGAACCCAAAACGGAACTCTAAACCTCAGCTGTGCATGGCATGCACTCAACCCTAACCCTAACCCTAACCCTAACCCTAACCCTAACCCTAACCTTAACCCTAACCCTAACCCTATGTGACCTAACCCAAAACGGAACTCTAAACCTCAGTTGTACATGGCATGTACGTAACCCTAGCCCTAACCCTAACCCTAACCCTAACCCTATCCCTAACCCTAACTCTTAGAGACCTAACCCAAAACGGAACTCTAAACCTCAGCTGTGCATGGCATGCACTTAACCCTAACCCTAACCCTAACCCTAACCCTAACCCTAACCCTAACCCTAACCCTAAGAGGCCTAACCCAAAACGGAACTCTAAACCTCAGCTGTGCATGGCATGCACTTAACCCTAACCCTAACCCTAACCCTAACCCTAACCCTAATCCTAACCTTAACCCTAACCCTAACCCTAACACTAACCCTAAGAGGCCTAACCCTAAACACAACTCTAAACCTCAGCTGTGCATGGCATGCACTTAACCGTAACCGTAACCGTAACCGTAACCCTAACCCTAACCCTAACCCTAACCCTAACCCTAACCCTAACCCTAAGAGGCCTAACCCTAAACGCAACTCTAAACCTCAGCTGTGCATGGCATGTACGTAACTCTAACCCTAGCCCTAACCCTAACCCTAACCCTGACCCTAAGAGGCCTAACACAAAACGGAACTCTAAACCTCAGCTGTGCATTGCATGCACTTAACCCTAACCCTAAACCTAACCCTAACCCTAACCCTCAGCTGTGCATGGCATGCACTCAACCCTAACCCTAA
>NW_026599597.1:1992500-1995000 GCF_023634155.1 Falco peregrinus | reverse complement strand
TAACCCTAACCCTAATCCTATCCCTAAACCTAAGAGACCTAAACCTAAACGGAACTCTAAACCTCAGCTGTGCATGGCATGCACTTAACCCTAACCCTAACCCTAACCCTAACCCTAATCCTAACCTTAACCCTAACCCTAGCCCTAACACTAACCCTAAGAGGCCTAACCCTAAACGCAACTCTAAACCTCAGCTGTGCATGGCATGCACTTAACCGTAACCGTAACCCTAACCCTAACCCTAAACCTAACCCTAACCCTAACCCTAACCCTAACCCTAACCCTAAGAGGCCTAACTTAAAACCGAACTCTAAACCTCAGCTGTGCATGGCATGTACGTAACCCTAACCCTAACCCTAACCCTAACCCTGACCCTAAGAGGCCTAACACAAAACGGAACTCTAAACCTCAGCTGTGCATTGCATGCACTTAACCCTAACCCTAACCCTAACCCTAACCCTAACCCTCAGCTGTGCATGGCATGCACTCAACCCTAACCCTAACCCTAACCCTAACCCTAACCCTAACCCTAACCCTAACCCTAATCCTATCCCTAACCCTAAGAGACCTAAACCTAAACGGAACTCTAAACCTCAGCTGTGCATGGCATGTACCTAACCCTAACCCTAACCCTAACCCTAACCCTAACCCTAACTCTTAGAGACCTAACCCTAAACGGAGCTCTAAACCTCAGCTGTGCATGGCATGTACCTAACCCTAACTCTAACCCTAACCCTAAACCTAACCCTAACCCTAACCCTAACCCTAACCCTAACCCTAAACCTAACCCTAACCCTAACCCTAACGCTAACCCGAAACCTAACCCTAACCCTAATCCTGACCCTAAGAGGCCTAACCCTAAACGCAACTCTAAACCTCAGCTGTGCATGGCATGTACGTAACCCTAACCCTAACCCTAACCCTAACCCTAACCTTAACCCTAACCCTAAGAGGCCTAACCCTAAACGCAACTCTAAACCTCAGCTGTGCATGGCATGTAGGTAATCCTAACCCTAACCCTAACCCTAACCTTAACCCTAACGCTAACCCTAACCCTAACCCTGACCCTAAGAGGCCTAACTTAAAACGGAACTCTAAACCTCAGCTGTGCATGGCATGCACTTAACCCTAACCCTAACCCTAACCCTAACCCTAACCCTAAGCCTAACCCTAACACTAACCCTAACCCTAACCCTAACTCTAATCCTGACCCTAAGGGGCCTAACCCTTGACGGAACTCTAAACCTCAGCTGTGCATGGCATGTACATAACCCTAACCCTAACCCTAACCCTAACCCTAACCCTAACCCGAACCCTAACCCTAACCCTAACCCTAACCCTAATCCTGACCCTAAGAGGCCTAACCCTTGACGGAACTCTAAACCTCAGCTGTGCATGGCATGTACATAACCCTAACCCTAACCCTAACCCTAACCCTAACCCTAAACCTAACCCTAACCCTGACCCTAAGAGGCCTAACCCAAAACGGAACTCTAAACCTCAGCTGTGCATGGCATGCACTTAACCCTAACCCTAACCCTAACCCTAAACCTAATCGTAATCCTAACCCTAACCCTAACTTTAACCCTAACCATAAGAGGCCTAACCCTAAACGCAACTCTAAACCTCTAGCTGTGCATGGCATGTACATAACCCTAACCCTAACCCTAACCCTAACCCTAACCCTAACCCTGACCCTAAGAGGCCTAACACAAAACGGAACTCTAAACCTCAGCTGTGCATAGCATGCACTTAACCTTAACCCTAACCCTAACCCTTACTTTAACCCTAACCCTAATCCTAACCCTGACCCTAAGAGACCTAAACCTAAACGGAACTCTAAACCTCAGCTGTGCATGGCAGGTACATAACCCTAACCCTTACCCTAACCCTAACCCTAACCCTAACCCTAACCCTAACCCTAACCCTAACCCTAACGCTAACCCGAACCCTAACCCTAACCCTAATCCTGACCCTAAGAGGCCTAACCCTAAACGCAACTCTAAACCTCAGCTGTGCATGGCATGTACCTAACCCTAACCCTAACCCTAAGCCTAACCCTAACCCTAACCCTGACCCTAAGAGGCCTAACCCAAAACAAAACTCTAAACCTCAGCTGTGCATGGCATGCAGTTAACACTAACCCTAACCCTAACCCTAACCCTAACCCTAACCCTAACCCTAACCTTAACCCTAACCCTAACCCTAAGTGACCTAACCCAAAACGGAACTCTAAACCTCAGTTGTACATGGCATGTACGTAACCCTAGCCCTAACCCTAACCCTAACACTGACCCTAAGAGGCCGAACCCAAAACGGAACTCTAAACCTCAGCTGTGCATGGCATGCACTCAACCCTAACCCTAACCCTAACCCTAACCCTAACCCTAACCCTAACCTTAACCCTAACCCTAACCCTAAGTGACCTAACCCAAAACGGAACTCTAAACCTCAGTTGTACATGGCATGTACGTAACCCTAGCCCTAACCCTAACCCTAA
>NW_026599597.1:1960000-1965000 GCF_023634155.1 Falco peregrinus | reverse complement strand
CTACCCCTAACCCTAACCCTAACCCTCAGCTGTGCATGGCATGCACTCAACCCTAACCCTAACCCTAACCCTAACCCTAACCCTAACCCTAACCCTAACCCTAACCCTAATCCTATCCCTAACCCTAAGAGACCTAAACCTAAACGGAACTCTAAACCTCAGCTGAGCATGGCAGGTACATAACCCTAACCCTTACCCTAACTTTAACCCTAACCCTAACCCTAACCCTAACCCTAACCCTAAGAGGCCTAACCCTAAACGGAGCTCTAAACCTCAGCTGTGCATGGCATGCACTTAACCCTAACCCTAACCCTAACCCTAACCCTAACCCTAACCCTAACCCTAACTGACCTAACCCAAAACGGAACTCTAAACCTCAGCTGTGCATGGCATGCACTTAACCCTAACCCTAACCCTAACCCTAATCCTAACCTTAACCCTAACCCTAACCCTAACCCTAACCCTAAGAGGCCTAACTCTAAACGCAACTCTAAACCTCAGCTGTGCATGGCATGCACTTAACCGTAACCCTAACCGTAACCCTAACCCTAACCTTAACCCTAACCCTAACCCTAACCCTAACCCTAACCCTAACCCTAACCCTAACCCTAAGAGGCCTAACCCTAAACGCAACTCTAAACCTCAGCTGTGCATGGCATGTAGGTAATCCTAACCCTAACCCTAACCCTAACCTTAACCGTAACCCTAACCCTAACCCTAATCCTGACCCTAAGAGGCCTAACTTAAAACGGAACTCTAAACCTCAGCTGTGCATGGCATGTACATAACCCTAACCCTAACCCTAACCCTAACCCTAACCCTAACCCTAACCCTAACCCTAACCCTAACCCTAACCCTAACTTTAGCCCTAACCCTAATCCTGACCCTAAGAGGCCTAACCCTTAACGGAACTCTAAACCTCAGCTGTGCATGGCATGTACATAACCCTAACCCTAACCCTAACCCTAACCCTAACCCTAACCCTAACCCTAAACCTAACCCTAACCCTGACCCTAAGAGGCCTAACCAAAAACGGAACTCTAAACCTCAGCTGTGCATGTCATGCACTTAACCCTAACCCTAACCCTAACCCTAAACCTAACCGTAATCCTAACCCTAACCCTAACCATAAGAGGCCTAACCCTAAACGCAACTCTAAACCTCAGCTGTGCATGGCATGTACATAACCCTAACCCTAACCCTAACCCGAACCCTAACCCTGACCCTAAGAGGCATAACACAAAACGGAACTCTAAACCTCAGCTGTGCATAGCATGCACTTAACCCTAACCCTAACCCTAACCCTTACTTTAACCCTAACCCTAATCCTAACCCTGACCCTAAGAGACCTAAACCTAAACGGAACTCTAAACCTCAGCTGTGCATGGCAGGTACATAACCCTAACCCTTACCCTAACCCTAACCCTAACCCTAACCCTAACCCTAACCCTAACCCTAACCCTAACCCTAACGCTAACCCGAACCCTAACCCTAACCCTAATCCTGACCCTAAGAAGCCTAACCCAAAACGGAACTCTAAACCTCAGCTGTACATGGCATGTACCTAACCCTAACCCTAACCCTAAGCCTAACCCTAACCCTAACCCTGACCCTAAGAGGCCTAACACAAAACGGAACTCTAAACCTCAGCTGTGCATGGCACGCAGTTAACACTAACCCTAACCCTAACCCTAACCCTAACCCTAACCCTAACCCTAACCTTAACCCTAACCCTAACCCTAAGTGACCTAACCCAAAACGGAACTCTAAACCTCAGTTGTACATGGCATGTACGTAACCCTAGCCCTAACCCTAACCCTAACCCTGACCCTAAGAGGCCTAACCCTAAACGCAACTCTAAACCTCAGCTGTGCATGGCATGTACGTAACCCTAACCCTAACCCTAACCCTAACCCTAACCCTGACCCTAAGAGGCCTAACACAAAACGGAACTCTAAACCTCAGCTGTGCATTGCATGCACTTAACCCTAACCCTAACCCTAACCCTAGTCCTCAGCTGTGCATGGCATGCACTTAACCCTAACCCTAACACTAACCCTAACCCTAACTTTAACCCTAACCCTAATCCTATCCCTAACCCTAAGAGACCTAAACCTAAACGGAACTCTAAACCTCAGCTGTGCATGGCAGGTACATAACCCTAACCCTTACCCTAACCCTAACCCTAACCCTATCCCTAACCCTAACTCTTAGAGACCTAACCCAAAACGGAACTCTAAACCTCAGCTGTGCATGACATGCACTTAACCCTAACCCTAACCCTAACCCTAACCCTAACCCTAACCCTAAGAGGCCTAACCCAAAACGGAACTCTAAACCTCAGCTGTGCATGGCATGCACTTAACCCTAACCCTAACCCTAACCCTAACCCTAATCCTAACCTTAACCCTAACCCTAACCCTAACACTAACCCTAAGAGGCCTAACCCTAAACGCAACTCTAAACCTCAGCTGTGCATGGCATGCACTTAACCGTAACCGTAACCGTAACCGTAACCCTAACCCTAACCCTAACCCTAACCCTAACCTTAACCCTAACCCTAACCCTAAGTGACCTAACCCAAAACGTAACTCTAAACCTCAGTTGTACATGGCATGTACGTAACTCTAACCCTAACCCTAACCCTAACCGTAACCCTGACCCTAAGAGGCCTAACTTAAAACGGAACTCTAAACCTCAGCTGTGCATGGCATGTACGTAACCCTAACCCTAACCCTAACCCTAACCTTAACCCTAAGAGGCCTAACACAAAACGGAACTCTAAACCTCAGCTGTGCATTGCATGCACTTAACCCTAACCCTACCCCTAACCCTAACCCTAACCCTCAGCTGTGCATGGCATGCACTCAACCCTAACCCTAACCCTAACCCTAACCCTAACCCTAACCCTAACCCTAACCCTAATCCTATCCCTAACCCTAAGAGACCTAAACCTAAACGGATCTCTAAACCTCAGCTGAGCATGGCAGGTACATAACCCTAACCCTTACCCTAACTTTAACCCTAACCCTAACCCTAACCCTAACCCTAACCCTAAGAGGCCTAACCCTAAACGGAGCTCTAAACCTCAGCTGTGCATGGCATGCACTTAACCCTAACCCTAACCCTAACCCTAACCCTAACCCTAACCCTAACCCTAACTGACCTAACCCAAAACGGAACTCTAAACCTCAGCTGTGCATGGCATGCACTTAACCCTAACCCTAACCCTAACCCTAATCCTAACCTTAACCCTAACCCTAACCCTAACCCTAACCCTAAGAGGCCTAACTCTAAACGCAACTCTAAACCTCAGCTGTGCATGGCATGCACTTAACCGTAACCATAACCGTAACCCTAACCCTAACCTTAACCCTAACCCTAACCCTAACCCTAAACCTAACCCTAACCCTAACCCTAACCCTAAGAGGCCTAACCCTAAACGCAACTCTAAACCTCAGCTGTGCATGGCATGTAGGTAATCCTAACCCTAACCCTAACCCTAACCTTAACCCTAACGCTAACCCTAACCCTAACCCTGACCCTAAGAGGCCTAACTTAAAACGGAACTCTAAACCTCAGCTGTGCATGGCATGCACTTAACCCTAACCCTAACCCTAACCCTAACCCTAACCCTAACCCTAACCCTAAGCCTAACCCTAACACTAACCCTAACGCTAACCCTAACCCTAACTCTAATCCTGACCCTAAGGGGCCTAACACTTGACGGAACTCTAAACCTCAGCTGTGCATGGCATGTACATAACCCTAACCCTAACCCTAACCCTAACCCTAACCCTAACCCTAACCCTAACCATAACCCTAACCCTAACCCTAACCCTAACCGTAATCCTAACCCTAACCCTAACCCTAACCTTAACCCTAACCCTAAGAGGCCTAACCCTAAACGCAACTCTAAACCTCAGCTGTGCATGGCATGCACTTAACCGTAACCGTAACCGTAACCGTAACCGTAACCCTAACCGTAACCCTAACCCTAACCCTAACCCTAACCCTAACCCTAACCCTAACCCTAACCGTAATCCTAACCCTAACCCTAACTCTAACCTTAACCCTAACCCTAAGAGGCCTAACCCTAAACGCAACTCTAAACCTCAGCTGTGCATGGCATGTAGGTAATCCTAACCCTAACCCTAACCCTAACCTTAACCCTAACGCTAACCCTAACCCTAACCCTGACCCTAAGAGGCCTAACTTAAAACGGAACTCTAAACCTCAGCTGTGCATGGCATGCACTTAACCCTAACCCTAACCCTAACCCTAACCCTAAGCCTAACCCTAACACTAACCCTAACGCTAACCCTAACCCTAACTCTAATCCTGACCCTAAGGGGCCTAACCCTTGACGGAACTCTAAACCTCAGCTGTGCATGGCATGTACATAACCCTAACCCTAACCCTAACCCTAACCCTAACCCTAACCCTAACCCTAATCCTGACCCTAAGAGGCCTAACCCTTGACGGAACTCTAAACCTCAGCTGTGCATGGCATGTACATAACCCTAACCCTAACCCTAACCCTAACCCTAACCCTAACCCTAACCCTAAACCTAACCCTAACCCTGACCCTAAGAGGCCTAACCCAAAACGGAACTCTAAACCTCAGCTGTGCATGGCATGCACTTAACCCTAACCCTAACACTAACCCTAAACCTAACCGTAATCCTAACCCTAACCCTAACCCTAACCCTAACCATAAGAGGCCTAACTCTAAACGCAACTCTAAACCTCAGCTGTGCATGGCATGTACATAACCCTAACTCTAACCCTAACCCTAACCCTAACCCTAACCCTGACCCTAAGAGGCCTAACACAAAACGGAACTCTAAAGCTCAGCTGTGCATAGCATGCACTTAACCCTAACCCTAACCCTAACCCTTACTTTAACCCTAACCCTAATCCTAACCCTGACCCTAAGAGACCTAAACCTAAATGGAACTCTAAACCTCAGCTGTGCATGGCAGGTACATAACCCTAAC
>NW_026599597.1:1907500-1927500 GCF_023634155.1 Falco peregrinus | reverse complement strand
ACCCTAACCCTAACCCTAACCCTAACCCTACCCCTAACGCTAACCCGAACCCTAACCCTAACCCTAATCCTGACCCTAAGAGGCCTAACCCTAAACGCAACTCTAAACCTCAGATGTGCATGGCTTGTACGTAACCCTAACCCTAACCCTAACCCTAACCCTAACCCTAACCCTAACCCTAAACTTAACCCTAACCCTAAGAGACCTAACCCTAAACGGAACTCTAAACCTCAGCTGTGCATGGCATTTACGTAACCCTAACCCTAACCCTAACCCTAACCCTAACCCTAACCATAGCCCTAACCCTAATCCTAAACCTAACCCTAATCCTGACCCTAAGAGCCCTAACCCTAGACGGAACTCTAAACCTCAGCTGTGCATGGCAGGTACATAACCGTAACTCTAACCCTAACCCTAACCCTAACACTAACCCTAACGCTAACCCGAACCCTAACCCTAACCCTAACCCTAACCCTAAGAGGCCTAACCCTTGATGGAACTCTATATCCTCAGCTGTGCATGGCATGTACCTAACCCTAACCCTTACCCTAACCCTAATCCTAACCCTAACCCTAACGCTAACCCGAACCCTAACCCTAACCCTAATCCTGACCCTAAGAGGCCTAACCCTAAACGCAACTCTAAACCTCAGCTGTGCATGGCATGTACCTAACCCTAACCCTAACCCTAAGCCTAACCCTAACCCTAACCCTAACACTGACCCTAAGAGGCCTAACCCAAAACGGAACTCTAAACCTCAGCTGTGCATGGCATGCAGTTAACACTAACCCTAACCCTAACCCTAACCCTAACCCTAAACCTAATCTTAACCCTAACCCTAACCCTAAGAGACCTAACCCAAAACGGAACTCTAAACCTCAGCTGTGCATGGCATACACTTAACCCTAACCCTAACCCTAACCCTAACCCTAACCCTAACCCTAACCCTAACCCTAACCCTAATCCTGACCCTAAGAGGCCTAACCCTAAACGCAACTCTAAACCTCAGCTGTGCATGGCATGTACCTAACCCTAACCCTAACCCTAAGCCTAACCCTAACCCTAACCCTAACACTGACCCTAAGAGGCCTAACCCAAAACGGAACTCTAAACCTCAGCTGTGCATGGCATGCAGTTAACACTAACCCTAACCCTAACCCTAACCCTAACCCTAAACCTAACCTTAACCCTAACCCTAACCCTAAGAGACCTAACCCAAAACGGAACTCTAAACCTCAGCTGTGCATGGCATGCACTTAACCCTAACCCTAACCCTAACCCTAACCCTAACCCTAACCCTAACCCTAAACCTAACCTTAATCCTAACCCTAAGAGCTCTAACCCTAAACGCAACTCTAAACTTCAGCTGTGCATGGCATGTACGTAACCCTAACCCTAACCCTAACCCTACCCGTAACCCTAACCCTAACCCTAACCCTAATCCTGACCCTAAGGGTCCTAACCCTTGACGGAACTCTAAACCTCAGCTGTGCATGGCATGTACATAACCCTAACCCTAACCCTAACCCTAACCCTAACCCTAAGAGGCCTAACCCTAAATGCATCTCTAAACCTCAGCTGTGCATGGCATGTACGTAACCCTAACCCTAACCCTAACCCTAACCCTAATCCTGACCCTAAGAGGCCGAACCCAAAACGGAACTCTAAACCTCAGCTGTGCATGGCATGTACGTAACCCTAACCCTAACCCTAACCCTAACCCTAACCCTGACCCTAAGAGGCCTAACACAAAAAGGAACTCTAAACCTCAGCTGTGCATTGCATGCACTTAACCCTAACCCTAACCCTAACCCTAACTTTAACCCTAACCCTAATCCTAACCCTAACCCTAAGAGACCTAACCCAAAACGGAACTCTAAACCTCAGCTGTGCATGGCATGCACTTAACCCTAACCCTAACCCTAACCCTAACCCTAAACCTAACCTTAACCCTAACCCTAAGAGGCCTAACCCTAAACGCAACTCTAAACCTCAGCTGTGCATGGCATGTACGTAACCCTAACCCTAACCCTAACCCTAACCCTAACCCTAACCCTAACGCTAACCCTAACCCTAATCCTGACCCTAAGGGTCCTAACCCTTGACGGAACTCTAAACCTCAGCTGTGCATGGCAGGTACATAACCCTAACCCTAACCCTAACCCTAACCCTAAGAGGCCTAACCCTAAATGCAACTCTAAACCTCAGCTGTGCATGGCATGTACGTAACCCTAACCCTAACCCTAACGCTAACCCTAACCCTAACCCTAATCCTAAACCTAACCCTAATCCTGACCCTAAGAGTCCTAACCCTAGACGGAACTCTAAAACTCAGCTGTGCATGGCAGGTACATAACCCTAACCCTAACCCTAACCCTAACCCTAACCCTAACCCTAAACCTAACCCCAATCCTGACTCTAAGAGGCCTAACCCTAAACGCAACTCTAAACCTCAGCTGTGCATGGCATGTACATAACCCTAACCCTAACCCTAACCCTAACTCTAACCCTAACCCTAACCCTAACCCTGACCCTAAGAGGCCTAACCCAAAACGGAACTCTAAACCTCAGCTGTGCATGGCATGCAGTTAACCCTAACCCTAACCCTAACTCTAACCCTAACCCTAACCCTAATCCTAACCCTAACCCTAACCCTGACCCTAAGAGGCCTAACCCTAAACGCAACTCTAAACCTCAGCTGTGCATGGCATGTACATAACCCTAACCCTAACCCTAACCCTAACCCTAACCCTAACCCTAACCCTAACACTAACCCTTACCCTAAAAAGCCTAACCCAAAACGGAACTCTAAACCTCAGCTGTGCATGGCATGTACCTAACCCTAACCCTAACCCTAACCCTAACCCTAACCCTAACCCTAACCCTAACCCTAACCCTAACCCTAACCCTAACCCTAACTCTAATCCTGAACCTATGGGGCCTACCCCTTGACGGAACTCTAAACCTCAGCTGTGCATGGCATGTACATAACCCTAACCCTAACCCTAACCCTAACCCTAACCCTAACCCTAACCCTAAGAGGCCTAACCCTAAACGCAACTCTAAACCTCAGCTGTGCATGGCATGTACGTAACCCTAACACTAACTCTAACCCTAACCCTAACCCTAACCCTAACCCTAACCGGCCTAACACAAAACGGAACTCTAAACCTCAGCTGTGCATGGCATGCACTTAACCCTAACCCTAACCCTAACCCTAACCCTAACCCTAACCCTAAACTTAACCCTAACCCTAAGAGACCTAACCCTAAACGGAACTCTAAACCTCAGCTGTGCATGGCAGGTACATAACCCTAACCCTAACCCTAACCCTAACCCTAACCCTAACCCTAATCCTAAACCTAACCCTAATCCTTACCCTAAGAGGCCTAACCCACAACGGAACTCTAAACGTCAGCTGTGCATGGCATGTACCTAACCCTAACCCTAACCCTAACCCTAACCCTAACCCTAACCCTAACCCTAACCCTACCCCTAACGCTAACCCGAACCCTAACCCTAACCCTAATCCTGACCCTAAGAGGCCTAACCCTAAACGCAACTCTAAACCTCAGCTGTGCATGGCATGTACGTAACCCTAACCCTAACCCTAACCCTAACCCTAACCCTAACCCTAACCCTAACCCTAAACTTAACCCTAACCCTAAGAGACCTAACCCTAAACGGAACTCTAAACCTCAGCTGTGCATGGCATTTACGTAACCCTAACCCTAACCCTAACCCTAACCCTAAACCTAACCTTAACCCTAACCCTAACCCTAAGAGTCCTAACCCAAAACGGAACTCTAAACCTCAGCTGTGCATGGCATGCACTTAACCCTAACCCTAACCCTAACCCTAACCCTAACCCTAACCCTAACCCTAAACCTAACCTTAATCCTAACCCTAAGAGCTCTAACCCTAAACGCAACTCTAAACTTCAGCTGTGCATGGCATGTACGTAACCCTAACCCTAACCCTAACCCTACCCGTAACCCTAACCCTAACCCTAACCCTAATCCTGACCCTAAGGGTCCTAACCCTTGACGGAACTCTAAACCTCAGCTGTGCATGGCATGTACATAACCCTAACCCTAACCCTAACCCTAACCCTAACCCTAAGAGGCCTAACCCTAAATGCATCTCTAAACCTCAGCTGTGCATGGCATGTACGTAACCCTAACCCTAACCCTAACCCTAACCCTAATCCTGACCCTAAGAGGCCGAACACAAAACGGAACTCTAAACCTCAGCTGTGCATGGCATGTACGTAACCCTAACCCTAACCCTAACCCTAACCCTAACCCTGACCCTAAGAGGCCTAACACAAAACGGAACTCTAAACCTCAGCTGTGCATTGCATGCACTTAACCCTAACCCTAACCCTAACCCTAACTTTAACCCTAACCCTAATCCTAACCCTAACCCTAAGAGACCTAACCCAAAACGGAACTCTAAACCTCAGCTGTGCATGGCATGCACTTAACCCTAACCCTAACCCTAACCCTAACCCTAAACCTAACCTTAACCCTAACCCTAAGAGGCCTAACCCTAAACGCAACTCTAAACCTCAGCTGTGCATGGCATGTACGTAACCCTAACCCTAACCCTAACCCTAACCCTAACCCTAACCCTAACGCTAACCCTAACCCTAATCCTGACCCTAAGGGTCCTAACCCTTGACGGAACTCTAAACCTCAGCTGTGCATGGCAGGTACATAACCCTAACCCTAACCCTAACCCTAACCCTAAGAGGCCTAACCCTAAATGCAACTCTAAACCTCAGCTGTGCATGGCATGTACGTAACCCTAACCCTAACCCTAACGCTAACCCTAACCCTAACCCTAATCCTAAACCTAACCCTAATCCTGACCCTAAGAGTCCTAACCCTAGACGGAACTCTAAAACTCAGCTGTGCATGGCAGGTACATAACCCTAACCCTAACCCTAACCCTAACCCTAACCCTAACCCTAAACCTAACCCTAATCCTGACTCTAAGAGGCCTAACCCTAAACGCAACTCTAAACCTCAGCTGTGCATGGCATGTACATAACCCTAACCCTAACCCTAACCCTAACTCTAACCCTAACCCTAACCCTAACCCTGACCCTAAGAGGCCTAACCCAAAACGGAACTCTAAACCTCAGCTGTGCATGGCATGCAGTTAACCCTAACCCTAACCCTAACTCTAACCCTAACCCTAACCCTAATCCTAACCCTAACCCTAACCCTGACCCTAAGAGGCCTAACCCTAAACGCAACTCTAAACCTCAGCTGTGCATGGCATGTACATAACCCTAACCCTAACCCTAACCCTAACCCTAACCCTAACCCTAACCCTAACACTAACCCTTACCCTAAAAAGCCTAACCCAAAACGGAACTCTAAACCTCAGCTGTGCATGGCATGTACCTAACCCTAACCCTAACCCTAACCCTAACCCTAACCCTAACCCTAACCCTAACCCTAACCCTAACCCTAACCCTAACTCTAATCCTGAACCTATGGGGCCTACCCCTTGACGGAACTCTAAACCTCAGCTGTGCATGGCATGTACATAACCCTAACCCTAACCCTAACCCTAACCCTAACCCTAACCCTAACCCTAAGAGGCCTAACCCTAAACGCAACTCTAAACCTCAGCTGTGCATGGCATGTACGTAACCCTAACACTAACTCTAACCCTAACCCTAACCCTAACCCTAACCCTAACCGGCCTAACACAAAACGGAACTCTAAACCTCAGCTGTGCATGGCATGCACTTAACCCTAACCCTAACCCTAACCCTAACCCTAACCCTAACCCTAAACTTAACCCTAACCCTAAGAGACCTAACCCTAAACGGAACTCTAAACCTCAGCTGTGCATGGCAGGTACATAACCCTAATCCTAACCCTAACCCTAACCCTAACCCTAACCCTAATCCTAAACCTAACCCTAATCCTTACCCTAAGAGGCCTAACCCACAACGGAACTCTAAACGTCAGCTGTGCATGGCATGTACCTAACCCTAACCCTAACCCTAACCCTAACCCTAACCCTAACCCTAACCCTAACCCTACCCCTAACGCTAACCCGAACCCTAACCCTAACCCTAATCCTGACCCTAAGAGGCCTAACCCTAAACGCAACTCTAAACCTCAGCTGTGCATGGCATGTACGTAACCCTAACCCTAACCCTAACCCTAACCCTAACCCTAACCCTAACCCTAAACTTAACCCTAACCCTAAGAGACCTAACCCTAAACGGAACTCTAAACCTCAGCTGTGCATGGCATTTACGTAACCCTAACCCTAACCCTAACCCTAACCCTAAACCTAACCTTAACTCTAACCCTAACCCTAAGAGTCCTAACCCAAAACGGAACTCTAAACCTCAGCTGTGCATGGCATGCACTTAACCCTAACCCTAACCCTAACCCTAACCCTAACCCTAACCCTAACCCTAAACCTAACCTTAATCCTAACCCTAAGAGCTCTAACCCTAAACGCAACTCTAAACTTCAGCTGTGCATGGCATGTACGTAACCCTAACCCTAACCCTAACCCTAACCCTAACCCTAACCCTAACCCTAACCCTAACCCTAACCCTAATCCTGACCCTAAGGGTCCTAACCCTTGACGGAACTCTAAACCTCAGCTGTGCATGGCATGTACATAACCCTAACCCTAACCCTAACCCTAACCCTAACCCTAACCCTAAGAGGCCTAACCCTAAATGCAACTCTAAACCTCAGCTGTGCATGGCATGTACGTAACCCTAACCCTAACCCTAACCCTAACCCTAATCCTGACCCTAAGAGGCCGAACCCAAAACGGAACTCTAAACCTCAGCTGTGCATGGCATGTACCTAACCCTAACCCTAACCCTAACCCTAACCCTAACCCTAACCCTAACCCTAACCCTAACCCTAACCCTAATCCTAAACCTAACCCTAATCCTGACCCTAAGATTCCTAACCCTAGACGGAACTCTAAACCTCAGCTGTGCATGGCAGGTACATAACCCTAACCCTAACCCTAACCCTAACACTAACCCTAACGCTAACCCGAACCCTAACCCTAACCCTAATCCTGACCCTAAGTGGCCTAACCCTAAACGCAACTCTAAACCTCAGCTGTGCATGGCATGTACCTAACCCTAACCCTATCCCTAACCCTAACCCTAACCCTAACACTGACCCTAAGAGGCCTAACCCAAAACGGAACTCTAAACCTCAGCTGTGCATGGCATGCAGTTAACACTAGCCCTAACCCTAACCCTAACCCTAACCCTAACCCTAACCCTAAACCTAACTTTAACCCTAACCTTAAGAGGCCTAACCCTAAACGCAACTCTAAACCTCAGCTGTGCATGGCATGTACGTAACCCTAACCCTAACCCTAACCCTAACCCTAACCCTAACCCTAATCCTGACCCTAAGGGTCCTAACCCTTGACGGAACTCTAAACCTCAGCTGTGCATGGCATGTACATAACCCTAACCCTAACCCTAACCCTAACCCTAAGAGGCCTAACCCTAAATGCAACTTTAAACCTCAGCTGTGCATGGCATGTACGTTACCCTAACCCTAACCCTAACGCTAACCCTAACCCTGACCCTAAGAGGCCGAACCCAAAACGGAACTCTAAACGTCAGCTGTGCATGGCATGTACCTAACCCTAACCCTAACCCTAACCCTAATCCTAAACCTAACCCTAATCCTGACCCTAAGATTCCTAACCCTAGACGGAACTCTAAACCTCAGCTGTGCATGGCAGGTACATAACCCTAACCCTAACCCTAACCCTAACCCTAACACTAACCCTAACGCTAACCCGAACCCTAACCCTAACCCTAATCCTGACCCTAAGAGGCCTAAACCTTGATGGAACTCTATAACCTCAGCTGTGCATGGCATGTACCTAACCCTAACCCTTACCCTAACCCTAATCCTAACCCTAACCCTAACCCTAACGCTAACACTAACCCTAACCCTAACCCTAATCCTGACCCTAAGAGGCCTAACCCTAAACGCAACTCTAAACCTCAGCTGTGCATGGCATGTAGCTAACCCTAACCCTAACCCTAAGCCTAACCCTAACCCTAACCCTAACACTGACCCTAAGAGGCCTAACCCAAAAAGAAACTCTAAACCTCAGCTGTGCATGGCATGCAGTTAACACTAACCCTAACCCTAACCCTAACCTTAACCCTAACCCTAACCCTAAGAGACCTAACCCAAAACGGAACTCTAAACCTCAGCTGTGCATGGCATGCACTTAACCCTAACCCTAATCCTAACCCTAACCCTAACCCTAAACCTAACCGTAATCCTAACCCTAACCCTAACCCTAAGAGGCCTAACCCTAAACGCAACTCTAAACTTCAGCTGTGCATGGCATGTACGTAACCCTAACCCTAACCCTAACCCTAACCCTAACCCTAACCCTAACCCTAACCCTAACCCTAATCCTGACCCTAAGGGTCCTAACCCAAAACGGAACTCTAAACCTCAGCTGTGCATGGCATGTACATAACCCTAACCCTAACCCTAACCCTAACCCTAACCCTGACCCTAAGAGGCCGAACCCAAAACGGAACTCTAAACGTCACCTGTGCATGGCATGTACCTAACCCTAACCCTAACCCTAACCCTAACCCTAACCCTAACCCTAACCCTAACCCTAACCCTAAGAGGCCTAACCCTAAATGCAACTTTAAACCTCAGCTGTGCATGGCATGTACGTAACCCTAACCCTAACCCTAACCCTAACCCTAACCCTAAGAGGCCTAACCCTAAATGCAACTTTAAACCTCAGCTGTGCATGGCATGTACGTAACCCTAACCCTAACCCTAACCCTAACCCTAACCCTGACCCTAAGAGGCCGAACCCAAAACGGAACTCTAAACGTCAGCTGTGCATGGCATGTACCTAACCCTAACCCTAACCCTAACCCTAACCCTAACCCTAATCCTAAACCTAACCCTAATCCTGACCCTAAGATTCCTAACCCTAGACGGAACTCTAAACTTCAGCTGTGCATGGCAGGTACATAACCCTAACCCTAACCCTAACCCTAACCCTAACACTAACCCTAACGCTAACCCGAACCCTAACCCTAACCCTAATCCTGACCCTAAGAGGCCTAAACCTTGATGGAACTCTATAACCTAGAGCTGTGCATGGCATGTACCTAACCCTAACCCTTACCCTAACCCTAATCCTAACCCTAACCCTAACCCTAACGCTAACCCGAACCCTAACCCTAACCCTAATCCTGACTCTAAGAGGCCTAACCCTAAACGCAACTCTAAACCTCAGCTGTGCATGGCATGTACCTAACCCTAACCCTAACCCTAACCCTAACCCTAACCCTAACCCTAACCCTAAGAGACCTAACCCAAAACGGAACTCTAAACCTCAGCTGTGCATGGCATGCACGTAACCCTAACCCTAACCCTAACCCTAACCCTAACCCTAACCCTAACCCTAAACCTAACCTTAACCCTAACCCTAAGAGGCCTAACCCTAAACGCAACTCTAAACTTCAGCTGTGCATGGCATGTACGTAACCCTAACCCTAACCCTAACCCTAACCCTAACCCTAACCCTAACCCTAACCCTAACCCTAACCCTAACCCTAATCCTGACCCTAAGGGTCCTAACCCTTGACGGAACTCTAAACCTCAGCTGTGCATGGCATGTACATAACCCTAACCCTAACCCTAACCCTAACCCTAACCCTAAGAGGCCTAACCCTAAATGCAACTCTAAACCTCAGCTGTGCATGGCATGTAGGTAACCCTAACCCTAACCCTAACCCTAACCCTAACCCTAAGAGGCCTAACCCTAAATGCAACTCTAAACCTCAGCTGTGCATGGCATGTACGTAACCCTAAACCTAACCCTAACCCTAACCCTAACCCTGAACCTAAGAGGCCGAACCCAAAACGGAACTCTAAACGTCACCTGTGCATGGCATGTACCTAACCCTAACCCTAACCCTAACCCTAACCCTAACCCTAACCCTAACCCTAACCCTAAGAGGCCTAACCCTAAATGCAACTTTAAACCTCAGCTGTGCATGGCATGTACGTAACCCTAACCCTAACCCTAACCCTAACCCGAACCCTAAGAGGCCTAACCCAAAACGGAACTCTAAACGTCAACTGTGCATGGCATGTACCTAACCCTAACCCTAACCCTAACCCTAACCCTAACCCTAACCCTAACCCTAATCCTAAACCTAACCTTAATCCTGACCCTAAGAGTCCTAACCCTAGACGGAACTCTAAACCTCAGCTGTGCATGGCAGGTACATAACCCTAACCCTAACCCTAACCCTAACCCTAACACTAACCCCAACGCTAACCCGAACCCTAACCCTAACCCTAATCCTGACCCTAAGAGGCCTAAACCTTGATGGAACTCTATAACCTCAGCTGTGCATGGCATGTACCTAACCCTAACCATTACCCTAACCCTAATCCTAACCCTAACCCTAACCCTAACACTAACCCGAACCCTAACCCTAACCCTAATCCTGACCCTAAGAGGCCTAACCCTAAACGCAACTCTAAACCTCAGCTGTGCATGGCATGTACGTAACACTAACCCTAACCCTAACCCTAACCCTAACCCTAACCCTAACCCTAACCGGCCTAACACAAAACGGAACTCTAAACCTCAGCTGTGCATGGCATGCACTTAACCCTAACCCTAACCCTAACCCTAACCCTAACCCTAACCCTAACCCTAACCCTAAACCTAACCTTAACCCTAACCCTAAGAGGCCTAACCCTAAACGCAACTCTAAACTTCAGCTGTGCATGGCATGTACGTAACCCTAACCCTAACCCTAACCCTACCCCTAACGCTAACCCTAACCCTAACCCTAATCCTGACCCTAAGGGTCCTAACCCTAAACGCAACTCTAAACCTCAGCAGTGCATGGCATGTACGTAACCCTAACCCTAACCCTTACCCTAACCCTAACCCTGACCCTAAGAGGCCTAACCCTTGACGGAACTCTAAACCTCAGCTGTGCATGGCATATACATAACCCTAACCCTAACCCTAACCCTAACCCTAACCCTAACCCTAACCCTAACCCGAACCCTAATCCTGACCCTAAGAGGCCTAACCCTTGACGGAACTCTAAACCTCAGCTGTGCATGGCATGCACATAACCCTAACCCTAACCCTAACCCTAACCCTAACCCTAACCCTAACCCTAACCCTAATCCTGACCCTAAGAGGCCTAACCCTTGACGGAACTCTAAACCTCAGCTGTGCATGGCATGTACATAACGCTAACCCTAACCCTAACCCTAACCCTAACCCTAAGCCTAACCCTGACGCTAAGAGGCCGAACCCAAAACGGAACTCTAAACCTCAGCTGTGCATGGCATGCACTTAACCCTAACCCTAACCCTAACCCTAACCCTAACCCTAACCCTAACCCTAAACCTAACCGTAATCCTAACCCTAACCCTAACCCTAACCCTAACCCTGACCCTAAGAGGCCTAACACAAAACGGAACTCTAAACCTCAGCTGTGCATAGCATGCACTTAACCCTAACCCTAACCCTAACCCTTACTTTAACCCTAACCCTAATCCTAACCCTGACCCTAAGAGACCTAAACCTAAACGGAACTCTAAACCTCAGCTGTGCATGGCAGGTACATAACCCTAACCCTTACCCTAACCCTAACCCTAACCCTAACCCTAACCCTAACCCTAACCCTAACCCTAACCCTAACGCTAACCCGAACCCTAACCCTAACCCTAATCCTGACCCTAAGAGGCCTAACCCTAAACGCAACTCTAAACCTCAGCTGTGCATGGCATGTACCTAACCCTAACCCTAACCCTAACCCTAACCCTAACCCTAACCCTAACCCTAATCCTAAACCTAACCTTAATCCTGACCCTAAGAGTCCTAACCCTAGACGGAACTCTAAACCTCAGCTGTGCATGGCAGGTACATAACCCTAACCCTAACCCTAACCCTAACCCTAACACTAACCCTAACGCTAACCCGAACCCTAACCCTAACCCTAATCCTGACCCTAAGAGGCCTAAACTTTGATGGAACTCTATAACCTCAGCTGTGCATGGCATGTACCTAACCCTAACCATTACCCTAACCCTAATCCTAACCCTAACCCTAACCCTAACACTAACCCGAACCCTAACCCTAACCCTAATCCTGACCCTAAGAGGCCTAACCCTAAACGCAACTCTAAACCTCAGCTGTGCATGGCATGTACGTAACCCTAACCCTAACCCTAACCCTAACCCTAACCCTAACCCTAACCCTAACCGGCCTAACACAAAACGGAACTCTAAACCTCAGCTGTGCATGGCATGCACTTAACCCTAACCCTAACCCTAACCCTAACCCTAACCCTAACCCTAACCGTAACCCTAATCCTAAACCTAACCCTAATTTCTGACCCTAAGAGGCCTAACCCAAAACGGAACTCTAAACCTCAGCTGTGCATGGCATGTACCTAACCCTAACCCTAACCCTAACCCTAACCCTAACCCTAACCCTAACCCTAACCTTAACCCTAACCCTAAGAGGCCTAACCCTAAACGCAACTCTAAACTTCAGCTGTGCATGGCATGTACGTAACCCTAACCCTAACCCTAACCCTACCCCTAACGCTAACCCTAACCCTAACCCTAATCCTGACCCTAAGGGTCCTAACCCTAAACGCAACTCTAAACCTCAGCAGTGCATGGCATGTACATAACCCTAACCCTAACCCTAACCCTAACCCTAACCCTAAGAGGCCTAACCCTAAATGCAACTCTAAACCTCAGCTGTGCATGGCATGTACGTAACCCTAACCCTAACCCTTACCCTAACCCTAACCCTGACCCTAAGAGGCCTAACCCTTGACGGAACTCTAAACCTCAGCTGTGCATGGCATATACATAACCCTAACCCTAACCCTAACCCTAACCCTAACCCTAACCCTAACCCTAAACCTAACCCTAACCCTGACCCTAAGAGGCCTAACCCTAAATGCAACTCTAAACCTCAGCTGTGCATGGCATGCACTTAACCCTAACCCTAACCCTAACCCTAACCCTAACCCTAAACCTAACCGTAATCCTAACCCTAACCCTAACCCTAACCCTAACCCTGACCCTAAGAGGCCTAACACAAAACGGAACTCTAAACCTCAGCTGTGCATAGCATGCACTTAACCCTAACCCTAACCCTAACCCTTACTTTAACCCTAACCCTAATCCTAACCCTGACCCTAAGAGGCCTAAACCTTGATGGAACTCTATAACCTCAGCTGTGCATGGCATGTACCTAACCCTAACCATTACCCTAACCCTAATCCTAACCCTAACCCTAACCCTAACACTAACCCGAACCCTAACCCTAACCCTAATCCTGACCCTAAGAGGCCTAACCCTAAACGCAACTCTAAACCTCAGCTGTGCATGGCATGTACGTAACCCTAACCCTAACCCTAACCCTAACCCTAACCCTAACCCTAACCCTAACCGGCCTAACACAAAACGGAACTCTAAACCTCAGCTGTGCATGGCATGCACTTAACCCTAACCCTAACCCTAACCCTAACCCTAACCCTAACCCTAACCGTAACCCTAATCCTAAACCTAACCCTAATTTCTGACCCTAAGAGGCCTAACCCAAAACGGAACTCTAAACCTCAGCTGTGCATGGCATGTACCTAACCCTAACCCTAACCCTAACCCTAACCCTAACCCTAACCCTAACCCTAACCTTAACCCTAACCCTAAGAGGCCTAACCCTAAACGCAACTCTAAACTTCAGCTGTGCATGGCATGTACGTAACCCTAACCCTAACCCTAACCCTACCCCTAACGCTAACCCTAACCCTAACCCTAATCCTGACCCTAAGGGTCCTAACCCTAAACGCAACTCTAAACCTCAGCAGTGCATGGCATGTACATAACCCTAACCCTAACCCTAACCCTAACCCTAACCCTAAGAGGCCTAACCCTAAATGCAACTCTAAACCTCAGCTGTGCATGGCATGTACGTAACCCTAACCCTAACCCTTACCCTAACCCTAACCCTGACCCTAAGAGGCCTAACCCTTGACGGAACTCTAAACCTCAGCTGTGCATGGCATATACATAACCCTAACCCTAACCCTAACCCTAACCCTAACCCTAACCCTAACCCTAAACCTAACCCTAACCCTGACCCTAAGAGGCCTAACCCTAAATGCAACTCTAAACCTCAGCTGTGCATGGCATGCACTTAACCCTAACCCTAACCCTAACCCTAACCCTAACCCTAAACCTAACCGTAATCCTAACCCTAACCCTAACCCTAACCCTAACCCTGACCCTAAGAGGCCTAACACAAAACGGAACTCTAAACCTCAGCTGTGCATAGCATGCACTTAACCCTAACCCTAACCCTAACCCTTACTTTAACCCTAACCCTAATCCTAACCCTGACCCTAAGAGACCTAAACCTAAACGGAACTCTAAACCTCAGCTGTGCATGGCAGGTACATAACCCTAACCCTTACCCTAACCCTAACCCTAACCCTAACCCTAACCCTAACCCTAACCCTAACCCTAACCCTAACCCTAACCCTAACCCTAACCCTAACCCTAACGCTAACCCGAACCCTAACCCTAACCCTAATCCTGACCCTAAGAGGCCTAACCCTAAACGCAACTCTAAACCTCAGCTGTGCATGGCATGTACCTAACCCTAACCCTAACCCTAACCCTAACCCTAACCCTAACCCTAACCTTAACCCTAACCCTAACCCTAAGAGACCTAACCCAAAACGGAACTCTAAACCTCAGCTGTGCATGGCATGCACTTAACCCTAACCCTAATCCTAACCCTAACCCTAACCCTAACCCTAACACTAACCCTAACCTTAACCCTAACCCTAAGAGGCCTAACCCTAAACGCAACTCTAAACTTCAGCTGTGCATGGCATGTACGTAACCCTAACCCTAACCCTAACCCTAACCCTAACCCTAACCCTAACCCTAACCCTAAGAGGCCTAACCCTAAATGCAACTCTAAACCTCAGCTGTGCATGGCATGTACGTAACCCTAACCCTAACCCTAACCCTAACCCTAACCCTGACCCTAAGAGGCCGAACCCAAAACGGAACTCTAAACGTCACCTGTGCATGGCATGTACCTAACCCTAACCCTAACCCTAACCCTAACCCTAACCCTAACCCTAACCCTAAGAGGCCTAACCCTAAATGCAACTTTAAACCTCAGCTGTGCATGGCATGTACGTAACCCTAACCCTAACCCTAACCCTAACCCTAACCCTGACCCTAAGAGGCCGAACCCAAAACGGAACTCTAAACGTCAGCTGTGCATGGCATGTACCTAACCCTAACCCTAACCCTAACCCTAACCCTAACCCTAATCCTAAACCTAACCCTAATCCTGACCCTAAGATTCCTAACCCTAGACGGAACTCTAAACTTCAGCTGTGCATGGCAGGTACATAACCCTAACCCTAACCCTAACCCTAACCCTAACACTAACTCTAACGCTAACCCGAACCCTAACCCTAACCCTAATCCTGACCCTAAGAGGCCTAAAACTTGATGGAACTCTATAACCTAGAGCTGTGCATGGCATGTACCTAACCCTAACCCTTACCCTAACCCTAATCCTAACCCTAACCCTAACCCTAACGCTAACCCGAACCCTAACCCTAACCCTAATCCTGACCCTAAGAGGCCTAACCCTAAACGCAACTCTAAACCTCAGCTGTGCATGGCATGTACGTAACCCTAAACCTAACCCTAACCCTAACCCTAACCCTGAACCTAAGAGGCCGAACCCAAAACGGAACTCTAAACGTCACCTGTGCATGGCATGTACCTAACCCTAACCCTAACCCTAACCCTAACCCTAACCCTAACCCTAACCCTAACCCTAAGAGGCCTAACCCTAAATGCAACTTTAAACCTCAGCTGTGCATGGCATGTACGTAACCCTAACCCTAACCCTAACCCTAACCCGAACCCTAAGAGGCCTAACCCAAAACGGAACTCTAAACGTCAACTGTGCATGGCATGTACCTAACCCTAACCCTAACCCTAACCCTAACCCTAACCCTAACCCTAACCCTAATCCTAAACCTAACCTTAATCCTGACCCTAAGAGTCCTAACCCTAGACGGAACTCTAAACCTCAGCTGTGCATGGCAGGTACATAACCCTAACCCTAACCCTAACCCTAACCCTAACACTAACCCTAACGCTAACCCGAACCCTAACCCTAACCCTAATCCTGACCCTAAGAGGCCTAAACCTTGATGGAACTCTATAACCTCAGCTGTGCATGGCATGTACCTAACCCTAACCATTACCCTAACCCTAATCCTAACCCTAACCCTAACCCTAACACTAACCCGAACCCTAACCCTAACCCTAATCCTGACCCTAAGAGGCCTAACCCTAAACGCAACTCTAAACCTCAGCTGTGCATGGCATGTACGTAACACTAACCCTAACCCTAACCCTAACCCTAACCCTAACCCTAACCCTAACCGGCCTAACACAAAACGGAACTCTAAACCTCAGCTGTGCATGGCATGCACTTAACCCTAACCCTAACCCTAACCCTAACCCTAACCCTAACCCTAATCCTAAACCTAACCCTAATTCCTGACCCTAAGAGGCCTAACCCAAAACGGAACTCTAAACCTCAGCTGTGCATGGCATGTACCTAACCCTAACCCTAACCCTAACCCTAACCCTAACCCTAACCCTAACCCTAACCCTAAACCTAACCTTAACCCTAACCCTAAGAGGCCTAACCCTAAACGCAACTCTAAACTTCAGCTGTGCATGGCATGTACGTAACCCTAACCCTAACCCTAACCCTACCCCTAACGCTAACCCTAACCCTAACCCTAATCCTGACCCTAAGGGTCCTAACCCTAAACGCAACTCTAAACCTAAGCAGTGCATGGCATGTACATAACCCTAACCCTAACCCTAACCCTAACCCTAAGAGGCCTAACCCTAAATGCAACTCTAAACCTCAGCTGTGCATGGCATGCACGTAACCCTAACCCTAACCCTTACCCTAACCCTAACCCTGACCCTAAGAGGCCTAACCCTTGACGGAACTCTAAACCTCAGCTGTGCATGGCATATACATAACCCTAACCCTAACCCTAACCCTAACCCTAACCCTAACCCTAACCCTAACCCTAACCCTAAACCTAACCCTAACCCTGACCCTAAGAGGCCTAACCCAAAACGGAACTCTAAACCTCAGCTGTGCATGGCATGCACTTAACCCTAACCCTAACCCTAACCTTAACCCTAACACTAACCCTAAACCTAACCGTAATCCTAACCCTAACCCTAACCCTAACCCTAACCCTGACCCTAAGAGGCCTAACACAAAACGGAACTCTAAACCTCAGCTGTGCATAGCATGCACTTAACCCTAACCCTAACCCTAACCCTTACTTTAACCCTAACCCTAATCCTAACCCTGACCCTAAGAGACCTAAACCTAAACGGAACTCTAAACCTCAGCTGTGCATGGCAGGTACATAACCCTAACCCTTACCCTAACCCTAACCCTAACCCTAACCCTAACCCTAACCCTAACCCTAACCCTAACCCTAACGCTAACCCGAACCCTAACCCTAACCCTAATCCTGACCCTAAGAGGCCTAACCCTAAACGCAACTCTAAACCTCAGCTGTGCATGGCATGTACCTAACCCTAACCCTAACCCTAACCCTAACCCTAACCCTAACCCTAACCCTAATCCTAAACCTAACCTTAATCCTGACCCTAAGAGTCCTAACCCTAGACGGAACTCTAAACCTCAGCTGTGCATGGCAGGTACATAACCCTAACCCTAACCCTAACCCTAACCCTAACACTAACCCTAACGCTAACCCGAACCCTAACCCTAACCCTAATCCTGACCCTAAGAGGCCTAAACCTTGATGGAACTCTATAACCTCAGCTGTGCATGGCATGGACCTAACCCTAACCATTACCCTAACCCTAATCCTAACCCTAACCCTAACCCTAACACTAACCCGAACCCTAACCCTAACCCTAATCCTGACCCTAAGAGGCCTAACCCTAAACGCAACTCTAAACCTCAGCTGTGCATGGCATGTACGTAACCCTAACCCTAACCCTAACCCTAACCCTAACCCTAACCCTAACCCTAACCCTAACCGGCCTAACACAAAACGGAACTCTAAACCTCAGCTGTGCATGGCATGCACTTAACCCTAACCCTAACCCTAACCCTAACCCTAACCCTAACCCTAACCCTAATCCTAAACCTAACCCTAATTCCTGACCCTAAGAGGCCGAACCCAAAACGGAACTCTAAACCTCAGCTGTGCATGGCATGTACCTAACCCTAACCCTAACCCTAACCCTAACCCTAACCCTAACCCTAACCCTAACCTTAACCCTAACCCTAAGAGGCCTAACCCTAAACGCAACTCTAAACTTCAGCTGTGCATGGCATGTACGTAACCCTAACCCTAACCCTAACCCTACCCCTAACGCTAACCCTAACCCTAACCCTAATCCTGACCCTAAGGGTCCTAACCCTAAACGCAACTCTAAACCTCAGAAGTGCATGGCATGTACATAACCCTAACCCTAACCCTAACCCTAACCCTAACCCTAAGAGGCCTAACCCTAAATGCAACTCTAAACCTCAGCTGTGCATGGCATGTACGTAACCCTAACCCTAACCCTTACCCTAACCCTAACCCTGACCCTAAGAGGCCTAACCCTTGACGGAACTCTAAACCTCAGCTGTGCATGGCATATACATAACCCTAACCCTAACCCTAACCCTAACCCTAACCCTAACCCTAACCCTAACCCTAACCCTAACCCTAACCCTAAACCTTACCCTAACCCTGACCCTAAGAGGCCTAACCCTAAATGCAACTCTAAACCTCAGCTGTGCATGGCATGCACTTAACCCTAACCCTAACCCTAACCCTAACCCTAACCCTAAACCTAACCGTAATCCTAACCCTAACCCTAACCCTAACCCTAACCCTGACCCTAAGAGGCCTAACACAAAACGGAACTCTAAACCTCAGCTGTGCATAGCATGCACTTAACCCTAACCCTAACCCTAACCCTTACTTTAACCCTAACCCTAATCCTAACCCTGACCCTAAGAGACCTAAACCTAAACGGAACTCTAAACCTCAGCTGTGCATGGCAGGTACATAACCCTAACCCTTACCCTAACCCTAACCCTAACCCTAACCCTAACCCTAACCCTAACCCTAACCCTAACCCTAACCCTAACGCTAACCCGAACCCTAACCCTAACCCTAATCCTGACCCTAAGAGGCCTAACCCTAAACGCAACTCTAAACCTCAGCTGTGCATGGCATGTACCTAACCCTAACCCTAACCCTAACCCTAACCCTAACCCTGACCCTAAGAGGCCTAACCCAAAACGGAACTCTAAACCTCAGCTGTGCATGGCATGCAGTTAACACTAAACCTAACCCTAACCCTAACCCTAACCCTAACCCTAACCCTAACCCTAACCCTCAGCTGTGCATGGCATGCACTCAACCCTAACCCTAACCCTAACCCTAACTTTAACCCTAACCCTAATACTATCCCTAACCGTAAGAGACCTAAACCTAAACGGAATTCTAAACCTCAGCTGTGCATGGCAGGTACATAACCCTAACCTTTACCCTAACCCTAACCCTAACCCTATCCCTAACCCTAACTCTTAGAGACCTAACCCTAAACGGAGCTCTAAACCTCAGCTGTGCATGGCATGTACCTAACCCTAACCCTAACCCTAAACCTAACCCTAACCCTAACCCTAAACCTAACCCTACCCCTAACGCTAACCCTAACCCTAACCCTAATCCTGACCCTAAGGGTCCTAACCCTAAACGCAACTCTAAACCTCAGCAGTGCATGGCATGTACATAACCCTAACCCTAAACCTAACCC
>NW_026599597.1:1880000-1885000 GCF_023634155.1 Falco peregrinus | reverse complement strand
CCCTAACCCTAACCCTAACCTTAACCCTAACCCTAAGAGGCCTAACCCTAAACGCAACTCTAAACCTCAGCTGTGCATGGCATGCACTTAACCGTAACCCTAACCCTAACCCTAACCCTAACCCTAACCCTAACCCTAACCCTAACCCTAACCCTAAGAGGCCTAACCCTAAACGCAACTCTAAACCTCAGCTGTGCATGGCATGTACCTAACCCTAACCCTAACCCTAACCCTAACCCTAACCCTAACCCTAACCCTAACCCTAACCCTAACCCGAACCCTAATCCTGACCCTAAGAGGCCTAAGCCAAAACGGAACTCTAAACCTCAGCTGTGCATGGCATGCACATAACCCTAACCCTAACCCTAACCCTAACCCTAACCCTAACCCTAACCCTAACTTTAGCCCTAACCCTAATCGTAACCCTAACCCTAAGAGACCTAAACCTAAACGGAACTCTAAACCTCAGCTGTGCACGGCATGTACCTAACCCTAACCCTAACCCTAACCCTAACCCTAACCCTAACCCTAACCCTAACCCTAACCCTAACCCTAACCCTAACCCTAATCCTGACCCTAAGAGGCCTAACCCTTGACGGAACTCTAAACCTCAGCTGTGCATGGCATGTACATAACGCTAACCCTAACCCTAACCCTAACCCTAACCCTAACCCTAACCCTGACGCTAAGAGGCCGAACCCAAAACGGAACTCTAAACCTCAGCTGTGCATGGCATGCACTTAACCGTAACCCTAACCCTAACCCTAACCCTAACCCTAACCCTAATCCTAACCCTAACCCTAACCCTAAGAGGCCTAACACTAAACGCAACTCTAAACCTCAGATGTGCATGGCATGCACTTAACCGTAACCCTAACCCTAACCCTAACCCTAACCCTAACCCTAACCCTAACCCTAACCCTAACCCTAACCCTATCCCTAACCCTAACCCTAACCCTAACCCTAACGCTAACCCTAACCCTAAGCCTAACCGTAACCCTAACGCTAACCCTAACCCTAACCCTAACCCTAACCCTAACCCTAACCCTAACCCTAACCCTAACCCTAACCCTAATCCTGACCCTAAGAGGCCTAAACCTTGACGGAACTCTAAACCTCAGCTGTGCATGGCATGTACATAACGCTAACCCTAACCCTAACCCTAACCCTAACCCTAACCCTAACCCTGACCCTAAGAGGCCTAACCCAAAACGGAACTCTAAACCTCTGCAGTGCATGGCATGCACTTAACCCTAACCCTAACCCTAACCCTAACCCTAACCTAACCCTAATCCTAACCCTAACCCTAACCCTAACCCTAACCCTAAGAGGCCTAACCCTAAACGGAACTCTAAACCTCAGATGTGCATGGCATGCACTTAACCGTAACCCTAACCCTAACCCTAACCCTAACCCTAACGCTAACCCTAACCCTAACCCTAACCCTAACCCTAACCCTAACCCTAACCCTAACCCTAACCCTGACCCTAAGAGGCCTAACCCTAAACGCAACTCTAAACCTCAGCTGTGCATGGCATGTACGTAACCCTAACCCTAACCCTAACCCTAACCCTAACCCTAACCCTAACCCTAACCCTAACCCTGACCCTAAGAGGCCTAACCCAAAACGGAACTCTAAACCTCAGCTGTGCATGGCATGCACTTAAACCCTAACCCTAACCCTAACCCTAAACCTAACCGTAATCCTAACCCTAACCCTAACCCTAACCCTAACCCTAAGAGGCCTAACCCTAAACGCAACTCTAAACCTCAGCTGTGCATGGCATGCACTTAACCGTAACCCTAACCCTAATCCTAACCCTAACCCTAACCCTAACCCTAACCCTAACCCTAACCCTAACCCTAACCCTAACCCTAACCCTAACGCTAACCCTAACCCTAAGCCTAACCGTAACCCTAACGCTAACCCTAACCCTAACCCTAACCCTAACCCTAACCCTAACCCTAACCCTAACCCTAACCCTAACCCTGACCCTAAGAGGCCTAACCCAAAACGGAACTCTAAACCTCAGCTGTGCATGGCATGCACTTAACCCTAACCCTAACCCTAACCCTAACCCTAACCCTAACCCTAACCCTAACCCTAACCCTAACCTTAACCCTAACCCTAAGAGGCCTAACCCTAAACGCAACTCTAAACCTCAGCTGTGCATGGCATGCACTTAACCGTAACCCTAACCCTAACCCTAACCCTAACCCTAACCCTAACCCTAACCCTAACCCTAAGAGGCCTAACCCTAAACGCAACTCTAAACCTCAGCTGTGCATGGCATGTACCTAACCCTAACCCTAACCCTAACCCTAACCCTAACCCTAACCCTAACCCTAACCCTAACCCTAAGAGGCCTAACCCTAAACGCAACTCTAAACCTCAGCTGTGCATGGCATGTACGTAACCCTAACCCTAACCCTAACCCTAACCGTAACCCTGACCCTAAGAGGCCTAACCCAAAACGGAACTCTAAACCTCAGCTGTGCATGGCATGCACTTAACCCTAACCCTAACCCTAACCCTAACCCTAACCCTAACCCTAACCCTAACCTTAACCCTAACCCTAAGAGGCCTAACCCTAAACGCAACTCTAAACCTCAGCTGTGCATGGCATGCACTTAAACCCTAACCCTAAACCTAACCCTAAACCTAACCGTAATCCTAACCCTAACCCTAACCTTAACCCTAACCCTAAGAGGCCTAACCCTAACCGCAACTCTAAACCTCAGTTGTGCATGGCATGCACTTAACCGTAACCCTAACCCTAACCCTAACCCTAACCCTAACCCTAAGCCTAACCCTAACCCTAAGCCTAACCCTAACCCTAACCCTAACGCTAACCCTAACCCTAACCCTAACCGTAACCCTAACGCTAACCCTAACCCTAACCCTGACCCTAAGAGGCCTAACCCAAAACGGAACTCTAAACCTCAGCTGTGCATGGCATGCACTTAACCCTAACCCTAACCCTAACCGTAATCCTAACCCTAACCCTAACCCTGACCCTAACACTAACCCTAAGAGGCCTAACCCTAAACGCAATTCTAAGCCTCAGCTGTGCATGGCATGCACTTAACCGTAACCCTAACCCTAACCCTAACCCTAACCCTAACCCTAACCCTAACCCTAACCCTAACCCTAAGAGGCCTAACCCTAAACGCAACTCTAAACCTCAGCTGTGCATGGCATGTACCTAACCCTAACCCTAACCCTAAGCCTAACCCTAACCCTAAGCCTAACCCTAACCCTAACCCTAACCCTAACCCTAACCCTAACCCTAACCCTAACCCTAAGAGGCCTAACCCTAAAGGCAACTCTAAACCTCAGCTGTGCATGGCATGTACGTAACCCTAACCCAAAACCTAACCCTAACCCTAACCCTGACCCTAAGAGGCCTAACCCAAAACGCAACTCTAAACCTCAGCTGTGCATGGCATGCACTTAACCGTAACCCTAACCCTAACCCTAACCCTAACCCTAACCCTAACCCTAACCCTAACCCTAACCCTAAGAGGCCTAACCCTAAACGCAACTCTAAACCTCAGCTGTGCATGGCATGTACCTAACCCTAACCCTAACCCTAACCCTAACCCTAACCCTAACCCTAACCCTAACCCTAACGCTAACCCTAACCCTAACCCTAACCCTAACCCTAACCCTAACCCTAACCCTAACCCTAACCCTAACCCTAAGAGGCCTAACCCTAAACGCAACTCTAAACCTCAGCTGTGCATGGCATGTACGTAAACCTAACCCTAACCCTAACCCTAACCGTAACCCTGACCCTAAGAGGCCTAACCCAAAACGGAACTCTAAACCTCAGCTGTGCATGGCATGCACTTAACCGTAACCCTAACCCTAACCATAACCCTAACCCTAACCCTAACCCTAACCCTAACCCTAAGAGGCCTAACCCTAAACGCAACTCTAAACCTCAGCTGTGCATGGCATGTACCTAACCCTAACCCTAACCCTAACCCTAACCCTAACCCTAACCCTAACCCTAACCCTAACCCTAACCCTAACCCTAAGAGGCCTAACCCAAAACAGAACTCTAAACCTCAGCTGTGCATGGCATGTACGTAACCCTAACCCTAACCCTAACCCTAACCGTAACCCTGACCCTAAGAGGCCTAACCCAAAACGGAACTCTAAACCTCAGCTGTGCATGGCATGCACTTAACCCTAACCCTAACCCTAACCCTAACCCTAACCCTAACCCTAACCCTAACCTTAACCCTAACCCTAAGAGGCCTAACCCTAAACGCAACTCTAAACCTCAGCTGTGCATGGCATGCACTTAACCGTAACCCTAACCCTAACCCTAACCCTAACCCTAACCCTAACCCTGACCCTAACACTAACCCTAAGAGGCCTAACCCTAAACGCAACTCTAAACCTCAGCTGTGCATGGCATGCACTTAACCGTAACCCTAACCCTAACCCTAACCCTAACCCTAACCCTAACCCTAACCCTAAGAGGCCTAACCCTAAACGCAACTCTAAACCTCAGCTGTGCATGGCATGTACCTAACCCTAACCCTAACCCTAACCCTAACCCTAACCCTAAACCTAACCCTAACCCTAACCCTAACCCGAACCCTAACCCTAACCCTAACCCTAACCCTAAGAGGCCTAACCCTAAACGCAACTCTAAACCTCAGCTGTGCATGGCATGTACGTAACCCTAACCCAAAACCTAACCCTAACCCTAACCCTGACCCTAAGAGGCCTAACCCTAAACGCAACTCTAAACCTCAGCTGTGCATGGCATGCACTTAACCGTAACCCTAACCCTAACCCTAACCCTAACCCTAACCCTAACCCTAACCCTAACCCTAAGAGGCCTAACCCTAAACGCAACTCTAAACCTCAGCTGTGCATGGCATGTACCTAACCCTAACCCTAACCCTAACCCTAACCCTAACCCTAACCCTAACCCTAACCCTAACCCTAACCCTAACCCTAACCCTAAGAGGCCTAACCC
>NW_026599597.1:1852500-1875000 GCF_023634155.1 Falco peregrinus | reverse complement strand
CTAAACGCAACTCTAAACCTCAGCTGTGCATGGCATGTACGTAACCCTAACCCTAACCCTAACCCTAACCCTAACCCTAACCCTAACCCTAACCCTAACCCTGACCCTAAGAGGCCTAACCCTAAACGGAACTCTAAACCTCAGCTGTGCATGGCATGCACTTAACCGTAACCCTAACCCTAATCCTAACCCTAACCCTAACCCTAACCCTAACCCTAACCCTAACCCTAACCCTAACCCTAACCCTAACGCTAACCCTAACCCTAAGCCTAACCGTAACCCTAACGCTAACCCTAACCCTAACCCTAACCCTAACCCTAACCCTAACCCTAACCCTAACCCTAACCCTAACCCTGACCCTAAGAGGCCTAACCCAAAACGGAACTCTAAACCTCAGCTGTGCATGGCATGCACTTAACCCTAACCCTAACCCTAACCCTAACCCTAACCCTAACCCTAACCCTAACCCTAACCCTAACCTTAACCCTAACCCTAAGAGGCCTAACCCTAAACGCAACTCTAAACCTCAGCTGTGCATGGCATGCACTTAACCGTAACCCTAACCCTAACCCTAACCCTAACCCTAACCCTAACCCTAACCCTAACCCTAACCCTAACCCTAAGAGGCCTAACCCTAAACGCAACTCTAAACCTCAGCTGTGCATGGCATGTACCTAACCCTAACCCTAACCCTAACCCTAACCCTAACCCTAACCCTAACCCTAACCCTAACCCTAACCCGAACCCTAATCCTGACCCTAAGAGGCCTAAGCCAAAACGGAACTCTAAACCTCAGCTGTGCATGGCATGCACATAACCCTAACCCTAACCCTAACCCTAACCATAACCCTAACCCTAACCCTAACTTTAGCCCTAACCCTAATCGTAACCCTAACCCTAAGAGACCTAAACCTAAACGGAACTCTAAACCTCAGCTGTGCACGGCATGTACCTAACCCTAACCCTAACCCTAACCCTAACCCTAACCCTAACCCTAACCCTAACCCTAACCCTAACCCTAACCCTAATCCTGACCCTAAGAGGCCTAACCCTTGACGGAACTCTAAACCTCAGCTATGCATGGCATGTACATAACGCTAACCCTAACCCTAACCCTAACCCTAACCCTAACCCTAACCCTGACGCTAAGAGGCCGAACCCAAAACGGAACTCTAAACCTCAGCTGTGCATGGCATGCACTTAACCCTAACCCTAACCCTAACCCTAACCCTAACCCTAACCCTAATCCTAACCCTAACCCTAACCCTAAGAGGCCTAACACTAAACGCAACTCTAAACCTCAGATGTGCATGGCATGCACTTAACCGTAACCCTAACCCTAACCCTAACCCTAACCCTAACCCTAACCCTAACCCTAACCCTAACCCTAACCCTATCCCTAACCCTAACCCTAACCCTAACCCTAACGCTAACCCTAACCCTAAGCCTAACCGTAACCCTAACGCTAACCCTAACCCTAACCCTAACCCTAACCCTAACCCTAACCCTAACCCTAACCCTAACCCTAACCCTAACCCTAATCCTGACCCTAAGAGGCCTAAACCTTGACGGAACTCTAAACCTCAGCTGTGCATGGCATGTACATAACGCTAACCCTAACCCTAACCCTAACCCTAACCCTAACCCTAACCCTGACCCTAAGAGGCCTAACCCAAAACGGAACTCTAAACCTCTGCAGTGCATGGCATGCACTTAACCCTAACCCTAACCCTAACCCTAACCCTAACCTAACCCTAATCCTAACCCTAACCCTAACCCTAACCCTAACCCTAAGAGGCCTAACCCTAAAGGCAACTCTAAACCTCAGCTGTGCATGGCATGCACTTAACCGTAACCCTAACCCTAACCCTAACCCTAACCCTAACGCTAACCCTAACCCTAACCCTAACCCTAACCCTAACCCTAACCCTAACCCTAACCCTGACCCTAAGAGGCCTAACCCTAAACGCAACTCTAAACCTCAGCTGTGCATGGCATGTACGTAACCCTAACCCTAACCCTAACCCTAACCCTAACCCTAACCCTAACCCTAACCCTAACCCTAACCCTGACCCTAAGAGGCCTAACCCAAAACGGAACTCTAAACCTCAGCTGTGCATGGCATGCACTTAAACCCTAACCCTAACCCTAACCCTAAACCTAACCGTAATCCTAACCCTAACCCTAACCCTAACCCTAACCCTAAGAGGCCTAACCCTAAACGCAACTCTAAACCTCAGCTGTGCATGGCATGCACTTAACCGTAACCCTAACCCTAATCCTAACCCTAACCCTAACCCTAACCCTAACCCTAACCCTAACCCTAACCCTAACCCTAACCCTAACCCTAACGCTAACCCTAACCCTAAGCCTAACCGTAACCCTAACGCTAACCCTAACCCTAACCCTAACCCTAACCCTAACCCTAACCCTAACCCTAACCCTAACCCTAACCCTGACCCTAAGAGGCCTAACCCAAAACGGAACTCTAAACCTCAGCTGTGCATGGCATGCACTTAACCCTAACCCTAACCCTAACCCTAACCCTAACCCTAACCCTAACCCTAACCCTAACCCTAACCTTAACCCTAACCCTAAGAGGCCTAACCCTAAACGCAACTCTAAACCTCAGCTGTGCATGGCATGCACTTAACCGTAACCCTAACCCTAACCCTAACCCTAACCCTAACCCTAACCCTAACCCTAACCCTAAGAGGCCTAACCCTAAACGCAACTCTAAACCTCAGCTGTGCATGGCATGTACCTAACCCTAACCCTAACCCTAACCCTAACCCTAACCCTAACCCTAACCCTAACCCTAACCCTAACCCTAACCCTAACCCTAAGAGGCCTAACCCTAAACGCAACTCTAAACCTCAGCTGTGCATGGCATGTACGTAACCCTAACCCTAACCCTAACCCTAACCGTAACCCTGACCCTAAGAGGCCTAACCCAAAACGGAACTCTAAACCTCAGCTGTGCATGGCATGCACTTAACCCTAACCCTAACCCTAACCCTAACCCTAACCCTAACCCTAACCCTAACCTTAACCCTAACCCTAAGAGGCCTAACCCTAAACGCAACTCTAAACCTCAGCTGTGCATGGCATGCACTTAAACCCTAACCCTAAACCTAACCCTAAACCTAACCGTAATCCTAACCCTAACCCTAACCTTAACCCTAACCCTAAGAGGCCTAACCCTAACCGCAACTCTAAACCTCAGTTGTGCATGGCATGCACTTAACCGTAACCCTAACCCTAACCCTAACCCTAACCCTAACCCTAACCCTAACCCTAACCCTAAGCCTAACCCTAACCCTAACCCTAACGCTAACCCTAACCCTAACCCTAACCGTAACCCTAACGCTAACCCTAACCCTAACCCTGACCCTAAGAGGCCTAACCCAAAACGGAACTCTAAACCTCAGCTGTGCATGGCATGCACTTAACCCTAACCCTAACCCTAACCGTAATCCTAACCCTAACCCTAACCCTGACCCTAACACTAACCCTAAGAGGCCTAACCCTAAACGCAATTCTAAACCTCAGCTGTGCATGGCATGCACTTAACCGTAACCCTAACCCTAACCCTAACCCTAACCCTAACCCTAACCCTAACCCTAACCCTAACCCTAAGAGGCCTAACCCTAAACGCAACTCTAAACCTCAGCTGTGCATGGCATGTACCTAACCCTAACCCTAACCCTAAGCCTAACCCTAACCCTAAGCCTAACCCTAACCCTAACCCTAACCCTAACCCTAACCCTAACCCTAACCCTAACCCTAACCCTAACCCTAACTCTAAGAGGCCTAACCCTAAAGGCAACTCTAAACCTCAGCTGTGCATGGCATGTACGTAACCCTAACCCAAAACCTAACCCTAACCCTAACCCTGACCCTAAGAGGCCTAACCCAAAACGCAACTCTAAACCTCAGCTGTGCATGGCATGCACTTAACCGTAACCCTAACCCTAACCCTAACCCTAACCCTAACCCTAACCCTAACCCTAACCCTAACCCTAACCCTAACCCTAAGAGGCCTAACCCTAAACGCAACTCTAAACCTCAGCTGTGCATGGCATGTACCTAACCCTAACCCTAACCCTAACCCTAACCCTAACCCTAACCCTAACCCTAACCCTAACGCTAACCCTAACCCTAACCCTAACCCTAACCCTAACCCTAACCCTAACCCTAACCCTAACCCTAACCCTAAGAGGCCTAACCCTAAACGCAACTCTAAACCTCAGCTGTGCATGGCATGTACCTAACCCTAACCCTAACCCTAACCCTAACCCTAACCCTAACCCTAACCCTAACCCTAACCCTAACCCTAACCCTAAGAGGCCTAACCCTAAACGCAACTCTAAACCTCAGCTGTGCATGGCATGTACGTAACCCTAACCCTAACCCTAACCCTAACCGTAACCCTGACCCTAAGAGGCCTAACCCAAAACGGAACTCTAAACCTCAGCTGTGCATGGCATGCACTTAACCCTAACCCTAACCCTAACCCTAACCCTAACCCTAACCCTAACCCTAACCCTAACCTTAACCCTAACCCTAAGAGGCCTAACCCTAAACGCAACTCTAAACCTCAGCTGTGCATGGCATGCACTTAAACCCTAACCCTAAACCTAACCCTAAACCTAACCGTAATCCTAACCCTAACCCTAACCTTAACCCTAACCCTAAGAGGCCTAACCCTAACCGCAACTCTAAACCTCAGTTGTGCATGGCATGCACTTAACCGTAACCCTAACCCTAACCCTAACCCTAACCCTAAGCCTAACCCTAACCCTAAGCCTAACCCTAACCCTAACCCTAACGCTAACCCTAACCCTAACCCTAACCGTAACCCTAACGCTAACCCTAACCCTAACCCTGACCCTAAGAGGCCTAACCCAAAACGGAACTCTAAACCTCAGCTGTGCATGGCATGCACTTAACCCTAACCCTAACCCTAACCGTAATCCTAACCCTAACCCTAACCCTGACCCTAACACTAACCCTAAGAGGCCTAACCCTAAACGCAATTCTAAACTTCAACTGTGCATGGCATGCACTTAACCGTAACCCTAACCCTAACCCTAACCCTAACCCTAACCCTAACCCTAACCCTAACCCTAAGAGGCCTAACCCTAAACGCAACTCTAAACCTCAGCTGTGCATGGCATGTACCTAACCCTAACCCTAACCCTAACCCTAACCCTAACCCTAACCCTAAACCTAAACCTAACCCTAACCCTAACCCTAACCCTAACCCTAACCCTAACCCTAACCCTAAGAGGCCTAACCCTAAAGGCAACTCTAAACCTCAGCTGTGCATGGCATGTACGTAACCCTAACCCAAAACCTAACCCTAACCCTAACCCTGACCCTAAGAGGCCTAACCCAAAACGCAACTCTAAACCTCAGCTGTGCATGGCATGCACTTAACCGTAACCCTAACCCTAACCCTAACCCTAAACCTAACCCTAACCCTAACCCTAACCCTAACCCTAACCCTAAGAGGCCTAACCCTAAACGCAACTCTAAACCTCAGCTGTGCATGGCATGTACCTAACCCTAACCCTAACCCTAACCCTAACCCTAACCCTAACCCTAACCCTAACCCTAACCCTAACGCTAACCCTAACCCTAACCCTAACCCTAACCCTAACCCTAACCCTAACCCTAACCCTAACCCTAACCCTAAGAGGCCTAACCCTAAACGCAACTCTAAACCTCAGCTGTGCATGGCATGTACGTAAACCTAACCCTAACCCTAACCCTAACCGTAACCCTGACCCTAAGAGGCCTAACCCAAAACGGAACTCTAAACCTCAGCTGTGCATGGCATGCACTTAACCCTAACCCTAACCCTAACCCTAACCCTAACCCTAACCCTAACCCTAACCTTAACCCTAACCCTAAGAGGCCTAACCCTAAACGCAACTCTAAACCTCAGCTGTGCATGGCATGCACTTAAACCCTAACCCTAAACCTAACCCTAAACCTAACCGTAATCCTAACCCTAACCCTAACCTTAACCCTAACCCTAAGAGGCCTAACCCTAAACGCAACTCTAAACCTCAGTTGTGCATGGCATGCACTTAACCGTAACCCTAACCCTAACCCTAACCCTGACCCTAAGAGGCCTAACCCAAAACGGAACTCTAAACGTCAACTGTGCATGGCATGTACCTAACCCTAACCCTAACCCTAACCCTAACCCTAACCCTAACCCTAACCCTAACCCTAACCCTAACCCTAATCCTAAACCTAACCTTAATCCTGACCCTAAGAGTCCTAACCCTAGACGGAACTCTAAACCTCAGCTGTGCATGGCAGGTACATAACCCTAACCCTAACCCTAACCCTAACCCTAACACTAACCCTAAGGCTAACCCGAACCCTAACCCTAACCCTAATCCTGACCCTAAGAGGCCTAAACCTTGATGGAACTCTATAACCTCAGCTGTGCATGGCATGTACGTAACCCTAACCCTAACCCTAACCCTAACCCTAACCCTAACCCTAACCCTAACCGGCCTAACACAAAACGGAACTCTAAACCTCAGCTGTGCATGGCATGCACTTAACCCTAACCCTAACCCTAACCCTAACCCTAACCCTAACCCTAACCCTAATCCTAAACCTAACCCTAATTCCTGACCCTAAGAGGCCTAACCCAAAACGGAACTCTAAACCTCAGCTGTGCATGGCATGTACCTAACCCTAACCCTAACCCTAACCCTAACCCTAACCCTAACCCTAACCCTAACCCTAAACCTAACCTTAACCCTAACCCTAAGAGGCCTAACCCTAAACGCAACTCTAAACTTCAGCTGTGCATGGCATGTACGTAACCCTAACCCTAACCCTAACCCTACCCCTAACACTAACCCTAACCCTAACCCTAATCCTGACCCTAAGGGTCCTAACCCTAAACGCAACTCTAAACCTCAACAGTGCATGGCATGTACATAACCCTAACCCTAACCCTAACCCTAACCCTAACCCTAAGAGGCCTAACCCTAAATGCAACTCTAAACCTCAGCTGTGCATGGCATGTACGTAACCCTAACCCTAACCCTTACCCTAACCCTAACCCTGACCCTAAGAGGCCTAACCCTTGACGGAACTCTAAACCTCAGCTGTGCATGGCATATACATAACCCTAACCCTAACCCTAACCCTAACCCTAACCCTAACCCTAACCCTAACCCTAACCCTAAACCTAACCCTAACCCTGACCCTAAGAGGCCTAACCCAAAACGGAACTCTAAACCTCAGCTGTGCATGGCATGCACTTAACCCTAACCCTAACCCTAACCCTAACCCTAACCCTAACCCTAAACCTAACCGTAATCCTAGCCCTAACCCTAACCCTAACCCTAACCCTGACCCTAAGAGGCCTAACACAAAACGGAACTCTAAACCTCAGCTGTGCATAGCATGCACTTAACCCTAACCCTAACCCTAACCCTTACTTTAACCCTAACCCTAATCCTAACCCTGACCCTAAGAGACCTAAACCTAAACGGAACTCTAAACCTCAGCTGTGCATGGCATGTAGGTAACCCTAACCCTTACCCTAACCCTAAACCTAACCCTAACCCTAACCCTAACCCTAACCCTAACGCTAACCCGAACCCTAACCCTAACCCTAATCCTGACCCTAAGAGGCCTAACCCTAAACGCAACTCTAAACCTCAGCTGTGCATGGCATGTACCTAACCCTAACCCTAACCCTAACCCTAACCCTAACCCTAACCCTAACCCTAATCCTAAACCTAACCTTAATCCTGACCCTAAGAGTCCTAACCCTAGACGGAACTCTAAACCTCAGCTGTGCACGGCAGGTACATAACCCTAACCCTAACCCTAACCCTAACCCTAACACTAACCCTAACGCTAACCCGAACCCTAACCCTAACCCTAATCCTGACCCTAAGAGGCCTAAACCTTGATGGAACTCTATAACCTCAGCTGTGCATGGCATGTACCTAACCCTAACCATTACCCTAACCCTAATCCTAACCCTAACCCTAACCCTAACACTAACCCGAACCCTAACCCTAACCCTAATCCTGACCCTAAGAGGCCTAACCCTAAACGCAACTCTAAACCTCAGCTGTGCATGGCATGTACGTAACCCTAACCCTAACCCTAACCCTAACCCTAACCCTAACCCTAACCCTAACCCTAACCGGCCTAACACAAAACGGAACTCTAAACCTCAGCTGTGCATGGCATGCACTTAACCCTAACCCTAACCCTAACCCTAACCCTAACCCTAACCCTAACCGTAATCCTAAACCTAACCCTAATTCCTGACCCTAAGAGGCCTAACCCAAAACGGAACTCTAAACCTCAGCTGTGCATGGCATGTACCTAACCCTAACCCTAACCCTAACCCTAACCCTAACCGTAACCCTAACCTTAACCCTAACCCTAAGAGGCCTAACCCTAAACGCAACTCTAAACTTCAGCTGTGCATGGCATGTACGTAACCCTAACCCTAACCCTAACCCTACCCCTAACGCTAACCCTAACCCTAACCCTAATCCTGACCCTAAGGGTCCTAACCCTAAACGCAACTCTAAACCTCAGCAGTGCATGGCATGTACATAACCCTAACCCTAACCCTAACCCTAACCCTAACCCTAAGAGGCCTACCCTAAATGCAACTCTAAGCCTCAGCTGTGCATGGCATGTACGTAACCCTAACCCTAACCCTTACCCTAACCCTAACCCTAAACCTAACCGTAATCCTAGCCCTAACCCTAACCCTAACCCTAACCCTGACCCTAAGAGGCCTAACACAAAACGGAACTCTAAACCTCAGCTGTGCATAGCATGCACTTAACCCTACCCCTAACCCTAACCCTTACTTTAACCCTAACCCTAATCCTAACCCTGACCCTAAGAGGCCTAACCCTTGACGGAACTCTAAACCTCAGCTGTGCATGGCATATACATAACCCTAACCCTAACCCTAAACCTAACCCTAACCCTAACCCTAACCCTAACCCTAACCCTAAACCTAACCCTAACCCTGACCCTAAGAGGCCTAACCCAAAACGGAACTCTAAACCTCAGCTGTGCATGGCATGCACTTAACCCTAATCCTAACCCTAACCCTAACCCTAACCCTAACCCTAACCCTAACCCTAACCCTAACCCTAACCCTAACCCTAACCCTAACCCTAACCCTAACCCGAACCCTAACGCTAACCCTAACCCTAACCCTAACCGTAACCCTAACGCTAACCCTAACCCTAACCCTAACCCTAACCCTAACCCTGACCCTAAGAGGCCTAACCCAAAACGGAACTCTAAACCTCAGCTGTGCATGGCATGCACTTAACCCTAACCCTAACCCTAACCCTAACCCTAACCCTAACCCTAACCCTAACCCTAACCCTAACCCTATACCTTAACCCTAACCCTAAGAGGCCTAACCCTAAACGCAACTCTAAACCTCAGCTGTGCATGTCATGCACTTAACCGTAACCCTAACCCTAACCCTAACCCTAACCCTAACCCTAACGCTAACCCTAACCCTAACCCTAACCGTAACCCTAATGCTAACCCTAACCCTAACCCTAGCCCTTACCCTAACCCTAACCCTAACCCTGACCCTAAGAGGCCTAACCCAAAACGGAACTCTAAACCTCAGCTGTGCATGGCATGCACTTAACCCTAACCCTAACCCTAACCCTAACCCTAACCCTAACCCTAACCCTAACCGTAATCCTAACCCTAACCCTAACCCTGACCCTAACCATAAGAGGCCTAACCCTAAACGCAACTCTAAACCTCAGCTGTGCATGGCATGCACTTAACCGTAACCCTAACCCTAACCCTAACCCTAACCCTAACACTAACCCTAAGCCTAACCCTAACCCTAACCCTAACCCTAATCCTGACCCTAAGAGGCCTAACCCTTGACGGAACTCTAAACCTCAGCTGTGCATGGCATGTACATAACGCTAACCCTAACCCTAACCCTAACCCTAACCCTAACCCTAACCCTGACCCTATGAGGCCTAACCCAAAACGGAACTCTAAACCTCAGCAGTGCATGGCATGCACTTAACCCTAACCCTAACCCTAACCCTAACCCTAACCTAACCCTAATCCTAACCCTAACCCTAACCCTAACCCTAACCCTAAGAGGCCTAACCCTAAACGGAACTCTAAACCTCAGATGTGCATGGCATGCACTTAACCGTAACCCTAACCCTAACCCTAACCCTAACCCTAACGCTAACCCTAACCCTAACCCTAACCCTAACCCTAACCCTAACCCTAACCCTAACCCTAACCCTAAACCTAACCTTAACCCTAACCCTAAGAGGCCTAACCCTAAACGCAACTCTAAACTTCAGCTGTGCATGGCATGTACGTAACCCTAACCCTAACCCTAACCCTACCCCTAACGCTAACCCTAACCCTAACCCTAATCCTGACCCTAAGGGTCCTAACCCTAAACGCAACTCTAAACCTCAGCAGTGCATGGCATGTACATAACCCTAACCCTAACCCTAACCCTAACCCTAACCCTAAGAGGCCTAACCCTAAATTCAACTCTAAACCTCAGCTGTGCATGGCATGTACGTAACCCTAACCCTAACCCTAACCCTAACCCTAACCCTAACCCTAACCCTAACCCTAAACCTAACCCTAACCCTGACCCTAAGAGGCCTAACCCAAAACGGAACTCTAAACCTCAGCTGTGCATGGCATGCACTTAACCCTAACCCTAACCCTAACCCTAACCCTAACCCTAACCCTAAGAGGCCTAACCCTAAACGCAACTCTAAACCTCAGCTGTGCATGGCATGTACCTAACCCTAACCCTAACCCTAACCCTAACCCTAACCCTAACCCTAACCCTAACCCTAACCCTAACCCTAACCCTAACCCTAACCCTAACCCTAACCCTAAGAGGCCTAACCCTAAACGCAACTCTAAACCTCAGCTGTGCATGGCATGTACGTAAACCTAACCCTAACCCTAACCCTAACCGTAACCCTGACCCTAAGAGGCCTAACCCAAAACGGAACTCTAAACCTCAGCTGTGCATGGCATGCACTTAACCCTAACCCTAACCCTAACTCTAACCCTAACCCTAACCCTAACCCTAACCCTAACCCTAACCTTAACCCTAACCCTAAGAGGCCTAACCCTAAACGCAACTCTAAACCTCAGCTGTGCATGGCATGCACTTAAACCCTAACCCTAAACCTAACCCTAAACCTAACCGTAATCCTAACCCTAACCCTAACCTTAACCCTAACCCTAAGAGGCCTAACCCTAACCGCAACTCTAAACCTCAGTTGTGCATGGCATGCACTTAACCGTAACCCTAACCCTAACCCTAACCCTGACCCTAAGAGGCCTAACCCAAAACGGAACTCTAAACGTCAACTGTGCATGGCATGTACCTAACCCTAACCCTAACCCTAACCCTAACCCTAACCCTAACCCTAATCCTAAACCTAACCTTAATTCTGACCCTAAGAGTCCTAACCCTAGACGGAACTCTAAACCTCAGCTGTGCATGGCAGGTACATAACCCTAACCCTAACCCTAACCCTAACCCTAACACTAACCCTAACGCTAACCCGAACCCTAACCCTAACCCTAATCCTGACCCTAAGAGGCCTAAACCTTGATGGAACTCTATAACCTCAGCTGTGCATGGCATGTCCGTAACCCTAACCCTAACCCTAACCCTAACCCTAACCCTAACCCTAACCCTAACCCTAACGGGCCTAACACAAAACGGAACTCTAAACCTCAGCTGTGCATGGCATGCACTTAACCCTAACCCTAACCCTAACCCTAACCCTAACCCTAACCCTAACCCTAATCCTAAACCTAATCCTAATTCCTGACCCTAAGAGGCCTAACCCAAAACGGAACTCTAAACCTCAGCTGTGCATGGCATGTACCTAACCCTAACCCTAACCCTAACCCTAACCCTAACCCTAACCCTAACCCTAAACCTAACCTTAACCCTAACCCTAAGAGGCCTAACCCTAAACGCAACTCTAAACTTCAGCTGTGCATGGCATGTACGTAACCCTAACCCTAACCCTAACCCTACCCCTAACGCTAACCCTAACCCTAACCCTAATCCTGACCCTAAGGGTCCTAACCCTAAACGCAACTCTAAACCTCAGCAGTGCATGGCATGTACATAACCCTAACCCTAACCCTAACCCTAACCCTAACCCTAAGAGGCCTAACCCTAAATGCAACTCTAAACCTCAGCTGTGCATGGCATGTACGTAACCCTAACCCTAACCCTTACCCTAACCCTAACCCTGACCCTAAGAGGCCTAACCCTTGACGGAACTCTAAACCTCAGCTGTGCATGGCATATACATAACCCTAACCCTAACCCTAACCCTAACCCTAACCCTAACCCTAACCCTAACCCTAACCCTAAACCTAACCCTAACCCTGACCCTAAGAGGCCTAACCCAAAACGGAACTCTAAACCTCAGCTGTGCATGGCATGCACTTAACCCTAACCCTAACCCTAACCCTAACCCTAACCCTAACCCTAAACCTAACCGTAATCCTAACCCTAACCCTAACCCTAACCCTAACCCTGACCCTAAGAGGCCTAACACAAAACGGAACTCTAAACCTCAGCTGTGCATAGCATGCACTTAACCCTAAGCCTAACCCTAACCCTTACTTTAACCCTAACCCTAATCCTAACCCTGACCCTAAGAGACCTAAACCTAAACGGAACTCTAAACCTCAGCTGTGCATGGCATGTAGGTAACCCTAACCCTTACCCTAACCCTAACCCTAACCCTAACCCTAACCCTAACCCTAACCCTAACCCTAACCCTAACGCTAACCCGAACCCTAACCCTAACCCTAATCCTGACCCTAAGAGGCCTAACCCTAAACGCAACTCTAAACCTCAGCTGTGCATGGCATGTACCTAACCCTAACCCTAACCCTAACCCTAACCCTAACCCTAACCCTAACCCTAACCCTAACCCTAATCCTAAACCTAACCTTAATCCTGACCCTAAGAGTCCTAACCCTAGACGGAACTCTAAACCTCAGCTGTGCATGGCAGGTACATAACCCTAACCCTAACCCTAACCCTAACCCTAACACTAACCCTAACGCTAACCCGAACCCTAACCCTAACCCTAATCCTGACCCTAAGAGGCCTAAACCTTGATGGAACTCTATAACCTCAGCTGTGCATGGCATGTACCTAACCCTAACCATTACCCTAACCCTAATCCTAACCCTAACCCTAACCCTAACACTAACCCGAACCCTAACCCTAACCCTAATCCTGACCCTAAGAGGCCTAACCCTAAACGCAACTCTAAACCTCAGCTGTGCATGGCATGTACGTAACCCTAACCCTAACCCTAACCCTAACCCTAACCCTAACCCTAACCCTAACCCTAACCGGCCTAACACAAAACGGAACTCTAAACCTCAGCTGTGCATGGCATGCACTTAACCCTAACCCTAACCCTAACCCTAACCCTAACCCTAACCCTAACCCTAACCCTAACCCTAATCCTAAACCTAACCCTAATTCCTGACCCTAAGAGGCCTAACCCAAAACGGAACTCTAAACCTCAGCTGTGCATGGCATGTACCTAACCCTAACCCTAACCCTAACCCTAACCCTAAACCTAACCTTAACCCTAACCCTAAGAGGCCTAACCCTAAACGCAACTCTAAACTTCAGCTGTGCATGGCATGTACGTAACCCTAACCCTAACCCTAACCCTACCCCTAACGCTAACCCTAACCCTAACCCTAATCCTGACCCTAAGGGTCCTAACCCTAAACGCAACTCTAAACCTCAGCAGTGCATGGCATGTACATAACCCTAACCCTAACCCTAACCCTTACCCTAACCCTAAGAGGCCTAACCCTAAATGCAACTCTAAGCCTCAGCTGTGCATGGCATGTACGTAACCCTAACCCTAACCCTTACCCTAACCCTAACCCTGACCCTAAGAGGCCTAACCCTTGACGGAACTCTAAACCTCAGCTGTGCATGGCATATACATAACCCTAACCCTAACCCTAAACCTAACCCTAACCCTAACCCTAACCCTAACCCTAACCCTAAACCTAACCCTAACCCTGACCCTAAGAGGCCTAACCCAAAACGGAACTCTAAACCTCAGCTGTGCATGGCATGCACTTAACCCTAACCCTAATCCTAACCCTAACCCTAACCCTAACCCTAACCCTAACCCTAACCCTAACCCTAACCCTAACCCTAACCCTAACCCGAACCCTAACGCTAACCCTAACCCTAACCCTAACCGTAACCCTAACGCTAACCCTAACCCTAACCCTAACCCTAACCCTAACCCTGACCCTAAGAGGCCTAACCCAAAACGGAACTCTAAACCTCAGCTGTGCATGGCATGTAGGTAACCCTAACCCTAACCCTAACCCTAACCCTAACCCTAACCCTAACCCTATACCTTAACCCTAACCCTAAGAGGCCTAACCCTAAACGCAACTCTAAACCTCAGCTGTGCATGGCATGCACTTAACCGTAACCCTAACCCTAACCCTAACCCTAACCCTAACCCTAACGCTAACCCTAACCCTAACCCTAACCGTAACCCTAATGCTAACCCTAACCCTAACCCTAGCCCTTACCCTAACCCTAACCCTAACCCTGACCCTAAGAGGCCTAACCCAAAACGGAACTCTAAACCTCAGCTGTGCATGGCATGCACTTAACCCTAACCCTAACCCTAACCCTAACCCTAACCCTAACCCTAACCCTAACCCTAACCCTAACCGTAATCCTAACCCTAACCCTAACCCTGACCCTAACCATAAGAGGCCTAACCCTAAACGCAACTCTAAACCTCAGCTGTGCATGGCATGCACTTAACCGTAACCCTAACCCTAACCCTAACCCTAACCCTAACCCTAACCCTAAGCCTAACCCTAACCCTAACCCTAACCCTAATCCTGACCCTAAGAGGCCTAACCCTTGACGGAACTCTAAACCTCAGCTGTGCATGGCATGTACATAACGCTAACCCTAACCCTAACCCTAACCCTAACCCTAACCCTAACCCTGACCCTAAGAGGCCTAACCCAAAACGGAACTCTAAACCTCAGCAGTGCATGGCATGCACTTAACCCTAACCCTAACCCTAACCCTAACCCTAACCTAACCCTAATCCTAACCCTAACCCTAACCCTAACCCTAACCCTAAGAGGCCTAACCCTAAACGGAACTCTAAACCTCAGATGTGCATGGCATGCACTTAACCGTAACCCTAACCCTAACCCTAACCCTAACCCTAACGCTAACCCTAACCCTAACCCTAACCCTAACCCTAACCCTAACCCTAACCCTAACCCTAACCCTGACCCTAAGAGGCCTAACCCTAAACGCAACTCTAAACCTCAGCTGTGCATGGCATGTACGTAACCCTAACCCTAACCCTAACCCTAACCCTAACCCTAACCCTGACCCTAAGAGGCCTAACCCAAACCGGAACCCTAAACCTCAGCTGTGCATGGCATGCACTTAAACCCTAACCCTAACCCTAACCCTAAACCTAACCGTAATCCTAACCCTAACCCTAACCCTAACCCTAACCCTAAGAGGCCTAACCCTAAACGCAACTCTAAACCTCAGCTGTGCATGGCATGCACTTAACCGTAACCCTAACTCTAACCCTAACCGTAACCCTAACCCTAACCCTAACACTAACCCTAACCCTAACCCTAACGCTAACCCTAACCCTAAGCCTAACCGTAACCCTAACGCTAACCCTAACCCTAACCCTAACCCTAACCCTAACCCTAACCCTAACCCTAACGCTAACCCGAACCCTAACCCTGACCCTAAGAGGCCTAACCCAAAACGGAACTCTAAACCTCAGCTGTGCATGGCATGCACTTAACCCTAACCCTAACCCTAACCCTAACCCTAACCCTAACCCTAACCTTAACCCTAACCCTAAGAGGCCTAACCCTAAACGCAACTCTAAACCTCAGCTGTGCATGGCATGCACTTAACCGTAACCCTAACCCTAACCCTAACCCTAACCCTAACCCTAACCCTAACCCTAACCCTAACCCTAAGAGGCCTAACCCTAAACGCAACTCTAAACCTCAGCTGTGCATGGCATGTACCTAACCCTAACCCTAACCCTAACCCTAACCCTAACCCTAACCCTAACCCTAACCCTAACCCTAACCCTAAGAGGCCTAACCCTAAACGCAACTCTAAACCTCAGCTGTGCATGGCATGTACGTAACCCTAACCCTAACCCTAACCCTAACCGTAACCCTGACCCTAAGAGGCCTAACCCAAAACGGAACTCTAAACCTCAGCTGTGCATGGCATGCACTTAACCCTAAACCTAACCCTAACCCTAACCCTAACCTTAACCCTAACCCTAAGAGGCCTAACCCTAAACGCAACTCTAAACCTCAGCTGTGCATGGCATGCACTTAAACCCTAACCCTAAACCTAACCCTAAACCTAACCGTAATCCTAACCCTAACCCTAACCTTAACCCTAACCCTAAGAGGCCTAACCCTAACCGCAACTCTAAACCTCAGTTGTGCATGGCATGCACTTAACCGTAACCCTAACCCTAACCCTAACCCTAAGCCTAACCCTAACCCTAAGCCTAACCGTAACCCTAACCCTAACGCTAACCCTAACCCTAACCCTAACCCTAACCGTAACCCTAACGCTAACCCTAACCCTAACCCTAACCCTAACCCTGACCCTAAGAGGCCTAACCCAAAACGGAACTCTAAACCTCAGCTGTGCATGGCATGCACTTAACCCTAACCCTAACCCTAACCGTAATCCTAACCCTAACCCTAACCCTGACCCTAACACTAACCCTAAGAGGCCTAACCCTAAACGCAATTCTAAACCTCAGCTGTGCATGGCATGCACTTAACCGTAACCCTAACCCTAACCCTAACCCTAACCCTAACCCTAACCCTAACCCTAACCCTAACCCTAAGAGGCCTAACCCTAAACGCAACTCTAAACCTCAGCTGTGCATGGCATGTACCTAACCCTAACCCTAACCCTAACCCTAACCCTAACCCTAACCCTAACCCTAACCCTAACCCTAACCCTAACCCTAACCCTAACCCTAACCCTAAGAGGCCTAACCCTAAACGCAACTCTAAACCTCAGCTGTGCATGGCATGTACGTAACCCTAACCCAAAACCTAACCCTAACCCTAACCCTGACCCTAAGAGGCCTAACCCTAAACGCAACTCTAAACCTCAGCTGTGCATGGCATGCACTTAACCGTAACCCTAACCCTAACCCTAACCCTAACCCTAACCCTAACCCTAACCCTAACCCTAACCCTAACCCTAACCCTAACCCTAAACCTAACCCTAAGAGGCCTAACCCTAAACGCAACTCTAAACCTCAGCTGTGCATGGCATGTACCTAACCCTAACCCTAACCCTAACCCTAACCCTAACCCTAACCCTAACCCTAACCCTAACGCTAACCCTAACCCTAACCCTAACCCTAAACCTAACCCTAACCCTAACCCTAACCCTAACCCTAACCCTAACCCTAACCCTAACCCTAAGAGGCCTAACCCTAAACGCAACTCTAAACCTCAGCTGTGCATGGCATGTACGTAAACCTAACCCTAACCCTAACCCTAACCGTAACCCTGACCCTAAGAGGCCTAACCCAAAACGGAACTCTAAACCTCAGCTGTGCATGGCATGCACTTAACCGTAACCCTAACCCTAACCCTAACCCTAACCCTAACCCTAACCCTAACCCTAACCTTAACCCTAACCCTAAGAGGCCTAACCCTAAACGCAACTCTAAACCTCAGCTGTGCATGGCATGCACTTAAACCCTAACCCTAAACCTAACCCTAAACCTAACCGTAATCCTAACCCTAACCCTAACCTTAACCCTAACCCTAAGAGGCCTAACCCTAACCGCAACTCTAAACCTCAGTTGTGCATGGCATGCACTTAACCGTAACCCTAACCCTAAGCCTAACCCTAACCCTAAGCCTAACCCTAACCCTAACCCTAACGCTAACCCTAACCCTAACCCTAACCGTAACCCTAACGCTAACCCTAACCCTAACCCTAACCCTAACCCTAACCCTAACCCTAACCCTAACCCTGACCCTAAGAGGCCTAACCCAAAACGGAACTCTAAACCTCAGCTGTGCATGGCATGCACTTAACCCTAACCCTAACCCTAACCGTAATCCTAACCCTAACCCTAACCCTGACCCTAACACTAACCCTAAGAGGCCTAACCCTAAACGCAACTCTAAACCTCAGCTGTGCATGGCATGCACTTAACCGTAACCCTTAACCCTAACCCTAACCCTAACCCTAACCCTAACCCTAACCCTAAGAGGCCTAACCCTAAACGCAACTCTAAACCTCAGCTGTGCATGGCATGTACCTAACCCTAACCCTAACCCTAACCCTAACCCTAACCCTAAACCTAACCCTAACCCTAACCCTAACCCTAACCCTAACCCTAACCCTAACCCTAACCCTAAGAGGCCTAACCCTAAACGCAACTCTAAACCTCAGCTGTGCATGGCATGTACGTAACCCTAACCCAAAACCTAACCCTAACCCTAACCCTAACCCTAACCCTAACCCTAACCCTAACCCTAACCCTAAGAGGCCTAACCCTAAACGCAACTCTAAACCTCAGCTGTGCATGGCATGTACGTAACCCTAACCCTAACCCTAACCCTAACCATAACCCTGACCCTAAGAGGCCTAACCTAAAACGGAACTCTAAACCTCAGCTGTGCATGGCATGCAGTTAACACTAACCCTAAACCTAACTGTAATCCTAACCCTAACCCTAACCCTAACCCTAACACTAACCCTAAGAGGCCTAACCCTAAACGCAACTCTAAACCTCAGCTGTGCATGGCATGCACTTAACCGTAACCCTAACCCTAACCCTAACCCTAACCCTAACCCTAACCCTAACCCTAACCCTAACCCTAACCCTAACCCTAACCCTAACCCTAAGAGGCCTAACCCTAAACGCAACTCTAAACGTCAGCTGTGCATGGCATGTACCTAACCCTAACCCTACCCCTAACCCTAACCCTAACCCTAAACCTAACCCTAACCCTAACCCTAACCCTAACCCTAACCCTAACCCTAACCCTAACCCTAAGAGGCCTAACCCTAAACGCAACTCTAAACCTCAGCTGTGCATGGCATGTACGTAACCCTAACCCTAACCCTAACCCTAACCCTAACCCTGACCCTAAGAGGCCTAACACAAAACGGAACTCTAAACCTCAGCTGTGCATTGCATGCATTTAACCCTAACCCTAACCCTAACTTTAACTCTAACCCTAATCCTAACCCTAACCCTAAGAGACCTAACCCAAAACGGAACTCTAAACCTCAGCTGTGCATGGCATGCACTTAACCCTAACCCTAACCCTAACCTTAACCCTAAAACTAACCTTAACCCTAACCCTAAGAGACCTAACCCTAAACGCAACTCTAAACCTCAGCTGTGCATGGCATGTACGTAACCCTAACCCTAACCCTAACCCTAACCCTAACGCTAACCCTAACCCTAATCCTGACCCTAAGGGTCCTAACCCTTGACGGAACTCTAAACCTCAGCTGTACATGGCATGTACATAACCCTAACCCTAACCCTAACCCTAACCCTAAGAGGCCTAACCCTAAATGCAACTCTAAACCTCAGCTGTGCATGGCATGTACGTAACCCTAACCCTAACCCTAACGCTAACCCTAACCCTAACCCTAATCCTAAACCTAACCCTAATCCTGACCCTAAGAGTCCTAACCCTAGACGGAACTCTAAAACTCAGCTGTGCATGGCAGGTACATAACCCTAACCCTAACCCTAACCCTAACCCTAACCCTAACCCTAACCCTAACCCTAACCCTAAACCTAACCCTAACCCTGACCCTAAGAGGCCTAACCCTTGACGGAACTCTAAACCTCAGCTGTGCATGGCATGTACATAACCCTAACCCTAACCCTAACCCTAACCCTAACCCTAACCCTAACCCTAACGCTAACCCGAACCCTAACCCTAACCCTAAAATTAACCCTAACCCTAAGAGACCTAACCCTACACGGAACTCAAAACCTCAGCTGTGCATGGCATGTACGTAACCCTAACCCTAACCCTAACCCTAACCATAACCCTAACCCTAATCCTAAACCTAACTCTAATCCTGACCCTAAGAGTCCTAACCCTAGACAGAACTCTAAACCTCAGCTGTGCATGGCAGGTACATAACCCTAACCCTAACCCTAACCCTAACCCTAACACTAACCCTAACGCTAACCCGAACCCTAACCCTAACCCTAATCCTGACCCTAAGAGGCCTAACCCTTGACGGAACTCTAAACCTCAGCTGTGCATGGCATGTACATAACCCTAACCCTAACCCTAACCCTAAGAGGCCTAACCCTAAATGCAACTTTAAACCTCAGCTGTGCATGGCATGTACCTAACCCTAACCCTAACCCTAACCCTAACCCTAACCCTGACCCTAAGAGGCCGAACCCAAAACGGAACTCTAAACGTCAGCTGTGCATGGCATGTACCTAACCCTAACCCTAACCCTAACGCTAACCCTAACCCTAACCCTAATCCTAAACCTAACCTTAATCCTGACCCTAAGAGTCCTAACCCTAGACGGAACTCTAAACCTCAGCTGTGCATGGCAGGTACATAACCCTAACCCTAACCCTAACCCTAACCCTAACACTAACCCTAAGGCTAACCCGAACCCTAACCCTAACCCTAATCCTGACCCTAAGAGGCCTAAACCTTGATGGAACTCTATAACCTCAGCTGTGCATGGCATGTACCTAACCCTAACCCTAACCCTAACCCTAATCCTAACCCTAACCCTAACGCTAACCCGAACCCTAACCCTAACCCTAATCCTGACCCTAAGAGGCCTAACCCTAAACGCAACTCTAAACCTCAGCTGTGCATGGCATGCACTTAACCGTAACCCTAACCCTAACCCTAACCCTAACCCTAACCCTAACCCTAACCCTAACCCTAACCCTAACCCTAAGAGGCCTAACCCTAAACGCAACTCTAAACCTCAGCTGTGCATGGCATGTACGTAACCCTAACCCTAACCCTAACCCTAACCGTAACCCTGACCCTAAGAGGCCTAACCCAAAAGGGAACACTAAACCTCAGCTGTGCATGGCATGCACTTAACCCTAACCCTAAACCTAACCGTAATCCTAACCCTAACCCTAACCCTAACCCTAACCCTAACACTAACCCTAAGAGGCCTAACCCTAAACGCAACTCTAAACCTCAGCTGTGCATGGCATGCACTTAACCGTAACCCTAACCCTAACCCTAACCCTAACGCTAACCCTAACCCTAACCCTAACCGTAACCCTAACGCTAACCCTAACCCTAACCCTAACCCTAACCCTAACCCTAACCCTAACCCTAACCCTGACCCTAAGAGGCCTAACCCAAAACGGAACTCTAAACGTCAGCTGTGCATGGCATGCACTTAACCCTAACCCTAACCCTAACCCTAACCCTAACCCTAACCCTAACCCTAACCTTAACCCTAACCCTAAGAGGCCTAACCCTAAACGCAACTCTAAACCTCAGCTGTGCATGGCATGCATTTAACCGTAACCCTAACCCTAACCCTAACCCTAACCCTAACCCTAACCCTAACCCTAACCCTAAGAGGCCTAACGCTAAACGCAACTCTAAACCTCAGCTGTGCATGGCATGTACGTAACCCTAACCCTAAACCTAACCCTAACCCTAACCCTGACCCTAAGAGGCCTAACCCTAAACGCAACTGTAAACCTCATCTGTGCATGGCATGCACTTAACCGTAACCCTAACCCTAACCCTAACCGTAACCCTAACCCTAACCCTAACCCTAACCCTAAGAGGCCTAACCCTAAACGCACCTCTAAACCTCAGCTGTGCATGGCATGTACGTAACCCTAACCCTAACCCTAACCCTAACCCTAACCCTAACCCTAACCCTAACCCTAACCCTGACCCTAAGAGGCCTAACCCAAAACGGAACTCTAAACCTCAGCTGTGCATGGCATGTACCTAACCCTAACCCTAACCCTAACCCTAACCCTAACCCTAACCCTAACCCTAACCCTAACCCTAAGAGGCCTAATCCTAAACGCAACTCTAAACCTCAGCTGTGCATGGCATGTACGTAACCCTAACCCTAACCCTAACCCTAACCATAACCCTGACCCTAAGAGGCCTAACCCAAAACGGAACTCTAAACCTTAGCTGTGCATGGCATGCAGTTAACACTAACCCTAAACCTAACTGTAACCCTAACCCTAACCCTAACCCTAACCGTAACCCTGACCCTAAGAGGCCTAACCCAAAACGGAACTCTAAACCTCAGCTGTGCATGGCATGCACTTAACCCTAACCCTAACCCTA
>NW_026599597.1:1842500-1847500 GCF_023634155.1 Falco peregrinus | reverse complement strand
AGCTGTGCATGGCATGCACTTAACCGTAACCCTAACCCTAACCCTAACCCTAACCCTAACCCTAACCCTAACCCTAACGCTAACCCTAACCCTAACCCTAACCGTAACCCTAACGCTAAGCCTAACCCTAACCCTAACCCTAACCCTAACCCTAACCCTAACCCTGACCCTAAGAGGCCTAACCCAAAACGGAACTCTAAACCTCAGCTGTGCATGGCATGCACTTAACCCTAACCCTAACCCTAACCCTAACCCTAACCCTAACCCTAACCCTAAACCTAACCCTAACCCTAAGAGGCCTAACCCTAAACGCAACTCTAAACCTCAGCTGTGCATGGCATGCACTTAACCGTAACCCTAACCCTAACCCTAACCCTAACCCTAACCCTAACCCTAACCCTAACCCTAAGAGGCCTAACCCTAAACGCAACTCTAAACCTCAGCTGTGCATGGCATGTACGTAACCCTAACCCTAACCCTAACCCTAACCGTAACCCTGACCCTAAGAGGCCTAACCCAAAACGGAACACTAAACCTCAGCTGTGCATGGCATGCACTTAACCCTAACCCTAAACCTGACCCTAATCCTAACCCTAACCCTAACCCTAACCCTAACACTAACCCTAAGAGGCCTAACCCTAAACACAACTCTAAACCTCAGCTGTGCATGGCATGCACTTAACCGTAACCCTAACCCTAACCCTAACCCTAACGCTAACCCTAACCCTAACCCTAACCGTAACCCTAACGCTAACCCTAACCCTTACCCTAACCCTAACCCTAACCCTAACCCTGACCCTAAGAGGCCTAACCCAAAACGGAACTCTAAACCTCAGCTGTGCATGGCATGCACTTAACCCTAACCCTAACCCTAACCCTAACCCTAACCCTAACCCTAACCCTAACCCTAACCCTAACCCTAACCCTAACCCTAACCCTAAGAGGCCTAACCCAAAACGGAACTCTAAACCTCAGATGTGCATGGCATGCACTTAACCGTAACCCTAACCCTAACCCTAACCCTAACCCTAACCCTAACCCTAACCCTAACCCTAACCTTAACCCTAACCCTAAGAGGCCTAACCCTAAACGCAACTCTAAACCTCAGCTGTGCATGGCATGCACTTAAACCCTAACCCTAACCCTAACCCTAAACCTAACCGTAATCCTAACCCTAACCCTAACCCTAACCCTAACCCTAAGAGGCCTAACCCTAAACGCAACTCTAAACCTTAGCTGTGCATGGCATGCACTTAACCGTAACCCTAACCCTAACCCTAACCCTAACCCTAACCCTAACCCTAACCCTAACCCTAACGCTAACCCTAACCCTAACCCTAACCGTAACCCTAACGCTAACCCTAACCCTAACCCTAACCCTAACCCTAACCCTGACCCTAAGAGGCCTAACCCAAAACGGAACTCTAAACCTCAGCTGTGCATGGCATGCACTTAACCCTAACCCTAACCCTAACCCTAACCCTAACCCTAACCCTAACCCTAACCCTAACCTTAACCCTAACCCTAAGAGGCCTAACCCTATAACGCAACTCTAAACCTCAGCTGTGCATGGCATGCACTTAACCGTAACCCTAACCCTAACCTTAACCCTAACCCTAAGAGGCCTAACCCTAAACGCAACTCTAAACCTCAGCTGTGCATGGCATGCACTTAACCGTAACCCTAACCCTAACCCTAACCCTAACCCTAACCCTAACCCTAACCCTAACCCTAACCCTAAGAGGCCTAACCCTAAACGCAACTCTAAACCTCAGCTGTGCATGGCATGTACGTAACCCTAACCCTAACCCTAACCCTAACCGTAACCCTGACCCTAAGAGGCCTAACCCAAAAGGGAACACTAAACCTCAGCTGTGCATGGCATGCACTTAACCCTAACCCTAAACCTAACCGTAATCCTAACCCTAACCCTAACCCTAACCCTAACCCTAACACTAACCCTAAGAGGCCTAACCCTAAACGCAACTCTAAACCTCAGCTGTGCATGGCATGCACTTAACCGTAACCCTAACCCTAACCCTAACCCTAACGCTAACCCTAACCCTAACCCTAACCGTAACCCTAACGCTAACCCTAACCCTAACCCTAACCCTAACCCTAACCCTAACCCTAACCCTGACCCTAAGAGGCCTAACCCAAAACGGAACTCTAAACGTCAGCTGTGCATGGCATGCACTTAACCCTAACCCTAACCCTAACCCTAACCCTAACCCTAACCCTAACCCTAACCCTAACCCTAAGAGGCCTAACGCTAAACGCAACTCTAAACCTCAGCTGTGCATGGCATGTACGTAACCCTAACCCTAAACCTAACCCTAACCCTAACCCTGACCCTAAGAGGCCTAACCCTAAACGCAACTGTAAACCTCATCTGTGCATGGCATGCACTTAACCGTAACCCTAACCCTAACCCTAACCGTAACCCTAACCCTAACCCTAACCCTAACCCTAAGAGGCCTAACCCTAAACGCAACTCTAAACCTCAGCTGTGCATGGCATGTACGTAACCCTAACCCTAACCCTAACCCTAACCCTAACCCTAACCCTAACCCTAACCCTGACCCTAAGAGGCCTAACCCAAAACGGAACTCTAAACCTCAGCTGTGCATGGCATGTACCTAACCCTAACCCTAACCCTAACCCTAACCCTAACCCTAACCCTAACCCTAACCCTAACCCTAACCCTAACCCTAAGAGGCCTAACCCTAAACGCAACTCTAAACCTCAGCTGTGCATGGCATGTACGTAACCCTAACCCTAACCCTAACCCTAACCGTAACCCTGACCCTAAGAGGCCTAACCCAAAAGGGAACACTAAACCTCAGCTGTGCATGGCATGCACTTAACCCTAACCCTAAACCTAACCGTAATCCTAACCCTAACCCTAACCCTAACCCTAACCCTAACACTAACCCTAAGAGGCCTAACCCTAAACGCAACTCTAAACCTCAGCTGTGCATGGCATGCACTTAACCGTAACCCTAACCCTAACCCTAACCCTAACGCTAACCCTAACCCTAACCCTAACCGTAACCCTAACGCTAACCCTAACCCTAACCCTAACCCTAACCCTAACCCTAACCCTAACCCTGACCCTAAGAGGCCTAACCCAAAACGGAACTCTAAACGTCAGCTGTGCATGGCATGCACTTAACCCTAACCCTAACCCTAACCCTAACCCTAACCCTAACCCTAACCCTAACCCTAACCCTAAGAGGCCTAACGCTAAACGCAACTCTAAACCTCAGCTGTGCATGGCATGTACGTAACCCTAACCCTAAACCTAACCCTAACCCTAACCCTGACCCTAAGAGGCCTAACCCTAAACGCAACTGTAAACCTCATCTGTGCATGGCATGCACTTAACCGTAACCCTAACCCTAACCCTAACCGTAACCCTAACCCTAACCCTAACCCTAACCCTAAGAGGCCTAACCCTAAACGCAACTCTAAACCTCAGCTGTGCATGGCATGTACGTAACCCTAACCCTAACCCTAACCCTAACCCTAACCCTAACCCTAACCCTAACCCTGACCCTAAGAGGCCTAACCCAAAACGGAACTCTAAACCTCAGCTGTGCATGGCATGTACCTAACCCTAACCCTAACCCTAACCCTAACCCTAACCCTAACCCTAACCCTAACCCTAACCCTAACCCTAACCCTAAGAGGCCTAATCCTAAACGCAACTCTAAACCTCAGCTGTGCATGGCATGTACGTAACCCTAACCCTAACCCTAACCCTAACCATAACCCTGACCCTAAGAGGCCTAACCCAAAACGGAACTCTAAACCTCAGCTGTGCATGGCATGCAGTTAACACTAACCCTAAACCTAACTGTAACCCTAACCCTAACCCTAACCCTAACCGTAACCCTGACCCTAAGAGGCCTAACCCAAAACGGAACTCTAAACCTCAGCTGTGCATGGCATGCACTTAACCCTAACCCTAACCCTAACCCTAACCCTAACCCTAACCCTAACCCTAACCCTAACCTTAACCCTAACCCTAAGAGGCCTAACCCTAAACGCAACTCTAAACCTCAGCTGTGCATGGCATGCACTTAAACCCTAACCCTAAACCTAACCCTAAACCTAACCGTAATCCTAACCCTAACCCTAACCCTAACCCTAACCCTAAGAGGCCTAACCCTAAACGCAACTCTAAACCTCAGCTGTGCATGGCATGCACTTAACCCTAACCCTAACCCTAACCCTAACCCTAACCCTAACCCTAACCCTAAACCTAACCCTAACCCTAAGAGGCCTAACCCTAAACGCAACTCTAAACCTCAGCTGTGCATGGCATGCACTTAACCGTAACCCTAACCCTAACCCTAACCCTAACCCTAACCCTAACCCTAACCCTAACCCTAACTCTAAGAGGCCTAACCCTAAACGCAACTCTAAACCTCAGCTGTGCATGGCATGTACGTAACCCTAACCCTAACCCTAACCCTAACCGTAACCCTGACCCTAAGAGGCCTAACCCAAAACGGAACACTAAACCTCAGCTGTGCATGGCATGCACTTAACCCTAACCCTAAACCTGACCCTAATCCTAACCCTAACCCTAACCCTAACCCTAACACTAACCCTAAGAGGCCTAACCCTAAACACAACTCTAAACCTCAGCTGTGCATGGCATGCACTTAACCGTAACCCTAACCCTAACCCTAACCCTAACGCTAACCCTAACCCTAACCGTAACCCTAACGCTAACCCTAACCCTTACCCTAACCCTAACCCTAACCCTAACCCTGACCCTAAGAGGCCTAACCCAAAACGGAACTCTAAACCTCAGCTGTGCATGGCATGCACTTAACCCTAACCCTAACCCTAACCCTAACCCTAACCCTAACCCTAACCCTAACCCTAACCCTAACCCTAACCTTAACCCTAACCCTATGAGGCCTAACCCTAAACGCAACTCTAAACCTCAGCTGTGCATGGCATGCACTTAACCGTAACCCTAACCC
>NW_026599597.1:1830000-1835000 GCF_023634155.1 Falco peregrinus | reverse complement strand
GCAACTCTAAACCTCAGCTGTGCATGGCATGTACGTAACCCTAAACCTAACCCTAACCCTAACCATAACCCTGACCCTAAGAGGCCGAACCCAAAACGGAACTCTAAACGTCACCTGTGCATGGCATGTACCTAACCCTAACCCTAACACTAACCCTAACCCTAACCCTAACCCTAACCCTAACGCTAACCCTAACCCTAAGAGGCCTAACCCTAAATGCAACTTTAAACCTCAGCTGTGCATGGCATGTACGTAACCCTAACCCTAACCCTAACCCTAACCCTAACCCTAACCCTAACCCTAAGAGGCCGAACCCAAAACGGAACTCTAAACGTCAGCTGTGCATGGCATGTACCTAACCCTAACCCTAACCCTAACCCTAACCCTAACCCTAACCCTAATCCTAAACCTAACCCTAATCCTGACCCTAAGATTCCTAACCCTAGACGGAACTCTAAACCTCAGCTGTGCATGGCAGGTACATAACCCTAACCCTAACCCTAAGCCTAACCCTAACACTAACCCTAACGCTAACCTGAACCCTAACCCTAACTCTAATCCTGACCCTAAGAGGCCTAACCCTTGATGGAACTCTATAACCTCAGCTGTGCATGGCATGTACCTAACCCTAACCCTTACCCTAACCCTAATCCTAACCCTAACCCTAACCCTAACGCTAACCCGAACCCTAACCCTAACCCTAATCCTGACCCTAAGAGGCCTTACCCTAAACGCAACTCTAAACCTCAGCTGTGCATGGCATGTACCTAACCCTAACCCTAACCCTAAGCCTAACCCTAACCCTAACCCTAACACTGACCCTAAGAGGCCTAACCCAAAACGGAACTCTAAACCTCAGCTGTGCATGGCATGCACTTAACCCTAACCCTAACCCTAACCCTAACCCTAACCCTAACCCTAAACCTAACCCTAACCCTAAGAGACCTAACCCAAAACGCAACTCTAAACTTCAGCTGTGCATGGCATGTACGTAACCCTAACCCTAACCCTAACCCTAACCCTAACCCTAACCCTAATCCTGACCCTAAGGGTCCTAACCCTTGACGGAACTCTAAACCTCAGCTGTGCATGGCATGTACATAACCCTAACCCTAACCCTAACCCTAACCCTAACCCTAACCCTAAGCCTGACCCTAAGAGGCCGAACCCAAAACGGAACTCTAAACGTCAGCTGTGCATGGCATGTACCTAACCCTAACCCTAACCCTAACCCTAACCCTAACCCTAACCCCAACCCTAACCCTAATCCTAAACCTAACCCTAATCCTGACCCTAAGATTCCTAACCCTAGACGGAACTCTAAACCTCAGCTGTGCATGGCAGGTACATAACCCTAACCCTAACCCTAACCCTAACCCTAACACTAACCCTAACGCTAACCCGAACCCTAACCCTAACACTAATCCTGACCCTAAGGGTCCTAACCCTTGACGGAACTCTAAACCTCAGCTGTGCATGGCATGTACATAACCCTAACCCTAACCCTAACCCTAACCCTAACCCTAACCCTAAGAGGCCTAACCCTAAATGCAAATCTAAACCTCAGCTGTGCATGGCATGTACGTAACCCTAACCCTAACCCTAACCCTAAACCTAACCCTAACCCTAATCCTAAACCTAACCCTAATCCTGACCCTAAGAGTCCTAACCCTAGACGGAACTCTAAAACTCAGCTGTGCATGGCAGGTACATAACCCTAAACCTAACCCTAACCCTAACCCTAACCCTAACCCTAAACCTAACCCTAATCCTGACCCTAAGAGGCCTAACCCTTGACGGAACTCTAAACCTCAGCTGTGCATGGCATTTACATAACCCTAACCCTAACCCTAACCCTAACCCTAACCCTAACCCTAAAGCTAACCCGAACCCTAACCCTAACCCTAAACTTAACCCTAACCCTAAGAGACCTAACCCTAAACGGAACTCTAAACCTCAGATGTGCATGGCATGTACGTAACCCTAACCCTAACCCTAACCCTAACCCTAACCATAACCCTAACCCTAATCCTAAACCTAACCCTAATCCTGACCCTAAGAGTCCTAAGCCTAGACGGAACTCTAAACCTCAGCTGTGCATGGCAGGTACATAATCCTAACCCTAACCCTAACCCTAACCCTAACACTAACCCTAACGCTAACCCGAACCCTAACCCTAACCCTAATCCTGACCCTAAGAGGCCTAACCCTTGACGGAACTCTAAACCTCAGCTGTGCATGGCATGTACATAACCCTAACCCTAACCCTAACCCTAACCCTAAGAGGCCTAACCCTAAATGCAACTTTAAACCTCAGCTGTGCATGGCATGTACGTAACCCTAACCCTAACCCTAACCCTAACCCTAACCCTGACCCTAAGAGGCCGAACCCAAAACGGAACTCTAAACGTCAGCTGTGCATGGCATGTACCTTACCCTAACCCTAACCCTAACCCTAACCCTAACCCTAACCCTAACCTTAACCCTAATCCTAAACCTAACCCTAATCCTGACCCTAGGATTCCTAACCCTAGACGGAACTCTAAACCTCAGCTGTGCATGGCAGGTACATAACCCTAACCCTAACCCTAACCCTAACCCTAACACTAACCCTAACGCTAACCCGAACCCTAACCCTAACCCTAATCCTGACCCTAAGAGGCCTAAACCTTGATGGAACTCTATAACCTCAGCTGTGCATGGCATGTACCTAACCCTAACCCTTACCCTAACCCTAATCCTAACCCTAACCCTAACCCTAACGCTAACCCGAACCCTAACCCTAACCCTAAGCCTAACCTTAACTCTAACCCTAACACTGACCCTAAGAGGCCTAACCCAAAACGGAACTCTAAACCTCAGCTGTGCATGGCATGCAGTTAACACTAAACCTAACCCTAACCCTAACCCTAACCCTAACCCTAACCCTAACCCTAACCTTAACCCTAACCCTAACCCTAAGAGACCTAACCCAAAACGGAACTCTAAACCTCAGCTGTGCATGGCATGCACTTAACCCTAACCCTAACCCTAACCCTAACCCTAACGCTAACCCTAACCCTAAGAGGCCTAACCCTAAATGCAACTTTAAACCTCAGCTGTGCATGGCATGCACTTAACCCTAACCCTAACCCTAACCCTAACCCTAACCCTAAGAGGCCGAACCCAAAACGGAACTCTAAACGTCAGCTGTGCATGGCATGTACCTAACCCTAACCCTAACCCTAACCCTAACCCTAACCCTAACCCTAACCCTAATCCTAAACCTAACCCTAATCCTGACCCTAAGATTCCTAACCCTAGACGGAACTCTAAACCTCAGCTGTGCATGGCAGGTACATAACCCTAACCCTAACCCTAAGCCTAACCCTAACACTAACCCTAACGCTAACCTGAACCCTAACCCTAACTCTAATCCTGACCCTAAGAGGCCTAACCCTTGATGGAACTCTATAACCTCAGCTGTGCATGGCATGTACCTAACCCTAACCCTTACCCTAACCCTAATCCTAACCCTAACCCTAACCCTAACGCTAACCCGAACCCTAACCCTAACCCTAATCCTGACCCTAAGAGGCCTAACCCTAAACGCAACTCTAAACCTCAGCTGTGCATGGCATGTACCTAACCCTAACCCTAACCCTAAGCCTAACCCTAACCCTAACCCTAACACTGACCCTAAGAGGCCTAACCCAAAACGGAACTCTAAACCTCAGCTGTGCATGGCATGCAGTTAACAATAACCCTAACCCTAACCCTAACCCAAACCCTAACCCTAACCCTAACCTTAACCCTAACCCTAACCCTAAGAGACCTAACCCAAAACGGAACTCTAAACCTCAGCTGTGCATGGCATGCACTTAACCCTAACCCTAACCCTAACCCTAACCCTAACCCTAACCCTAACCTTAACCCTAACCCTAACCCTAAACCTAACCTTAACCCTAACCCTAAGAGGCCTAACCCTAAACGAAACTCTAAACTTCAGCTGTGCATGGCATGTACGTAACCCTAACCCTAACCCTAACCCTAACCCTAACCCTAACCCTAACCCTAACCCTAACCCTAATCCTGACCCTAAGGGTCCTAACCCTTGACGGAACTCTAAACCTCAGCTGTGCATGGCATGTACATAACCCTAACCCTAACCCTAACCCTAACCCTAACCCTAAGAGGCCTAACCCTAAATGCAACTCTAAACCTCAGCTGTGCATGGCATGTACGTAACCCTAAACCTAACCCTAACCCTAACCCTAACCCTGACCCTAAGAGGCCGAACCCAAAACGGAACTCTAAACCTCAGCTGTGCATGGCATGTACCTAACCCTAACCCTAACCCTAACCCTAACCCTAACCCTGACCCTAAGAGGCCTAACCCTAAATGCAACTTTAAACCTCAGCTGTGCATGGCATGTACGTAACCCTAACCCTAACCCTAACCCTAACCCTAACCCTAACCCTAACCCTAACCCTAATCCTAAACCTAACCCTAATCCTGACCCTAAGATTCCTAACCCTAGACGGAACTCTAAACCTCAGCTGTGCATGGCAGGTACATAACCCTAACCCTAACCCTAACCCTAACCCTAACACTAACCCTAACGCTAACCCGAACCCTAACCCTAACCCTAATCCTGACCCTAAGAGGCCTAAACCTTGATGGAACTCTATAACCTCAGCTGTGCATGGCATGTACCTAACCCTAACCCTTACCCTAACCCTAATCCTAACCCTAACCCTAACCCTAACGCTAACCCGAACCCTAACTCTAATCCTGACCCTAAGGGGCCTAACCCTTGACGGAACTCTAAACCTCAGCTGTGCATGGCATGTACATAACCCTAACCCTAACCCTAACCCTAACCCTAAGCCTAACCCTAACCCTAATCCTATACACTAACCCTGACCCTAAGAGGCCTAACCCAAAACGGATCTCTAAACCTCAGCTGTGCATTGCATGCACTTAACCCTAACCCTAACCCTAACCCTAACCCTAACCC
>NW_026599597.1:1802500-1825000 GCF_023634155.1 Falco peregrinus | reverse complement strand
CATAACCCTAACCCTAACCCTAAGCCTAACCCTAACACTAACCCTAACGCTAACCTGAACCCTAACCCTAACTCTAATCCTGACCCTAAGAGGCCTAACCCTTGATGGAACTCTATGACCTCAGCTGTGCATGGCATGTACCTAACCCTAACCCTTACCCTAACTCTAATCCTAACCCTAACCCTAACCCTAACGCTAACCCGAACCCTAACCCTAACCCTAATCCTGACCCTAAGAGGCCTAACCCTAAACGCAACTCTAAACCTCAGCTGTGCATGGCATGTACCTAACCCTAACCCTAACCCTAAGCCTAACCCTAACCCTAACCCTAACACTGACCCTAAGAGGCCTAACCCAAAACGGAACTCTAAACCTCAGCTGTGCATGGCATGCAGTTAACAATAACCCTAACCCTAACCCTAACCCAAACCCTAACCCTAACCCTAACCTTAACCCTAACCCTAACCCTAAGAGACCTAACCCAAAACGGAACTCTAAACCTCAGCTGTGCATGGCATGCACTTAACCCTAACCCTAACCCTAACCCTAACCCTAACCCTAACCCTAACCTTAACCCTAACCCTAACCCTAAACCTAACCTTAACCCTAACCCTAAGAGGCCTAACCCTAAACGCAACTCTAAACTTCAGCTGTGCATGGCATGTACGTAACCCTAACCCTAACCCTAACCCTAACCCTAACCCTAACCCTAACCCTAACCCTAACCCTAATCCTGACCCTAAGGGTCCTAACCCTTGACGGAACTCTAAACCTCAGCTGTGCATGGCATGTACATAACCCTAACCCTAACCCTAACCCTAACCCTAACCCTAAGAGGCCTAACCCTAAATGCAACTCTAAACCTCAGCTGTGCATGGCATGTACGTAACCCTAAACCTAACCCTAACCCTAACCCTAACCCTGACCCTAAGAGGCCGAACCCAAAACGGAACTCTAAACCTCAGCTGTGCATGGCATGTACCTAACCCTAACCCTAACCCTAACCCTAACCCTAACCCTAACCCTAACCCTAATCCTAAACCTAACCCTAATCCTGACCCTAAGATTCCTAACCCTAGACGGAACTCTAAACCTCAGCTGTGCATGGCAGGTACATAACCCTAACCCTAACCCTAACCCTAACCCTAACACTAACCCTAACGCTAACCCGAACCCTAACCCTAACCCTAATCCTGACCCTAAGAGGCCTAAACCTTGATGGAACTCTATAACCTCAGCTGTGCATGGCATGTACCTAACCCTAACCCTTACCCTAACCCTAATCCTAACCCTAACCCTAACCCTAACGCTAACCCGAACCCTAACCCTATCCCTAATCCTGACCCTAAGAGGCCTAACCCTAAACGCAACTCTAAACCTCAGCTGTGCATGGCATGTACCTAACCCTAACCCTAACCCTAAGCCTAACCCTAACCCTAACCCTAACCCTAACACTGACCCTAAGAGGCCTAACTCAAAACGGAACTCTAAACCTCAGCTGTGCATGGCATGCAGTTAACACTAACCCTAACCCTAACCCTAACCCTAACCCTAACCCTAACCCTAACCCTAACCCTAAACCTAACCTTAACCCTAACCCTAACCCTAAGAGACCTAACCCTAAACGCAACTGTAAACTTCAGCTGTGCATGGCATGTACGTAACCCTAACCCTAACCCTAACCCTAACCCTAACCCTAACCCTAACCCCAACCCTAATCCTGACCCTAAGAGGCCTAACCCTAAACGCAACTCTAAACCTCAGCTGTGCATGGCATGTACATAACCCTAACCCTAACCCTAACCCTAACCCTAACCCTAAGAGGCCTAACCCTAAACGCAACTCTAAACCTCAGCTGTGCATGGCATGCACTTAACCCTAACCCTAACCCTAACCCTAACCCTAACCCTAACCCTAACCCTAACCCTAACCCTAACCCTAAGAGGCCTAACCCTAAATGCAACTCTAAACCTCAGCTGTGCATGGCATGTACGTAACCCTAAACCTAACCCTAACCCTAACCCTAACCCTGACCCTAAGAGGCCGAACCCAAAACGGAACTCTAAACCTCAGCTGTGCATGGCATGTACCTAACCCTAACCCTAACCCTAACCCTAACCCTAACCCTAACCCTAACCCTAACCCTAATCCTAAACCTAACCCTAATCCTGACCCTAAGATTCCTAACCCTAGACGGAACTCTAAACCTCAGCTGTGCATGGCAGGTACATAACCCTAACCCTAACCCTAACCCTAACCCTAACACTAACCCTAACGCTAACCCGAACCCTAACCCTAACCCTAATCCTGACCCTAAGAGGCCTAAACCTTGATGGAACTCTATAACCTCAGCTGTGCATGGCATGTACCTAACCCTAACCCTTACCCTAACCCTAATCCTAACCCTAACCCTAACCCTAACGCTAACCCGAACCCTAACCCTATCCCTAATCCTGACCCTAAGAGGCCTAACCCTAAACGCAACTCTAAACCTCAGCTGTGCATGGCATGTACCTAACCCTAACCCTAACCCTAAGCCTAACCCTAACCCTAACCCTAACCCTAACACTGACCCTAAGAGGCCTAACTCAAAACGGAACTCTAAACCTCAGCTGTGCATGGCATGCAGTTAAGACTAACCCTAACCCTAACCCTAACCCTAACCCTAACCCTAACCCTAACCCTAAACCTAACCTTAACCCTAACCCTAACCCTAAGAGACCTAACCCTAAACGCAACTCTAAACTTCAGCTGTGCATGGCATGTACGTAACCCTAACCCTAACCCTAACCCTAACCCTAACCCTAACCCTAACCCCAACCCTAATCCTGACCCTAAGAGGCCTAACCCTAAACGCAACTCTAAACCTCAGCTGTGCATGGCATGTACATAACCCTAACCCTAACCCTAACCCTAACCCTAACCCTAAGAGGCCTAACCCTAAACGCAACTCTAAACCTCAGCTGTGCATGGCATGCACTTAACCCTAACCCTAACCCTAACCCTAACCCTAACCCTAACCCTAACCCTAAACCTAACCTTAACCCTAACCCTAAGAGGCCTAACCCTAAACGCAACTCTAAACTTCAGCTGTGCATGGCATTTACGTAACCCTAACCCTAACCCTAACCCTAACCCTAACCCTAACCCTAACCCTAACCCTGACCCTAAGAGGCCTAACCCTAAATGCAACTCTAAACCTCAGCTGTGCATGGCATGTACATAACCCTAACCCTAACCCTAACCCTAACCCTAACCCTAACCCTAAGAGGCCTAACCCTAAATGCAACTCTAAACCTCAGCTGTGCATGGCATGTACGTAACCCTAAACCTAACCCTAACCCTAACCCTAACCCTGACCCTAAGAGGCCGAACCCAAAACGGAACTCTAAACCTCAGCTGTGCATGGCATGTACCTAACCCTAACCCTAACCCTAACCCTAACCCTAACCCTAACCCTGACCCTAAGAGGCCGAACCCCAAACGGAACTCTAAACGTCAGGTGTGCATGGCATGTACCTAACCCTAACCCTAACCCTAACCCTAACCCTAACCCTAACCCTAACCCTAACCCTAATCCTAAACCTAACCCTAATCCTGACCCTAAGATTCCTAACCCTAGACGGAACTCTAAACCTCAGCTGTGCATGGCAGGTACATAACCCTAACCCTAACCCTAACCCTAACCCTAACACTAACCCTAACGCTAACCCGAACCCTAACCCTAACCCTAATCCTGACCCTAAGAGGCCTAAACCTTGATGGAACTCTATAACCTCAGCTGTGCATGGCATGTACCTAACCCTAACCCTTACCCTAACCCTAATCCTAACCCTAACCCTAACCCTAACGCTAACCCGAACCCTAACCCTATCCCTAATCCTGACCCTAAGAGGCCTAACCCTAAACGCAACTCTAAACCTCAGCTGTGCATGGCATGTACCTAACCCTAACCCTAACCCTAAGCCTAACCCTAACCCTAACCCTAACACTGACCCTAAGAGGCCTAATCCAAAACGGAACTCTAAACCTCAGCTGTGCATGGCATGCAGTTAACACTAACCCTAACCCTAACCCTAACCCTAACCCTAAGAGACCTAACCCTAAACGCAACTCTAAACTTCAGCTGTGCATGGCATGTACGTAACCCTAACCCTAACCCTAACCCTAACCCTAACCCTAACCCCAACCCTAATCCTGACCCTAAGAGGCCTAACCCTAAACGCAACTCTAAACCTCAGCTGTGCATGGCATGTACATAACCCTAACCCTAACCCTAACCCTAACCCTAACCCTAACCCTAACCCTAACCCCAACCCTAATCCTGACCCTAAGGGTCCTAACCCTTGACGGAACTCTAAACCTCAGCTGTGCATGGCATGTACATAACCCTAACCCTAACCCTAACCGTAACCCTAAGAGGCCTAACCCTAAACGCAACTCTAAACCTCAGCTGTGCATGGCATGCGCTTAACCGTAACCGTAACCGTAACCGTAACCGTAACCGTAACCCTAACCCTAACCCTAACCCTAACCCTAACCCTAACCCTAACCCTAACCCTAATGCTGACCCTAACCCTAACCTTAACCCTAACCCTAAGAGGCCTAACCCTAAACGCAACTCTAAACCTCAGCTGTGCATGGCATGTACGTAACCCTAACCCTAACCCTAACCCTAACCTTAACCCTAACCCTAACCCTAACCCTAACCCTGACCATAAGAGGCCTAACCTAAAACAGAACTCTAAACCTCAGCTGTGCATGGCATGCACTTAACCCTAACCCTAACCCTAACCCTAACCCTAACCCTAACCCTAACCCTAACGCTAACCCTAACCCTAACTCTAATCCTGACCCTAAGGGGCCTAACCCTTGACGGAACTCTAAACCTCAGCTGTGCATGGCATGTACATAACCCTAACCCTAACCCTAACCCTAACCCTAAGCCTAACCCTAACCCTAATCCTATACACTAACCCTGACCCTAAGAGGCCGAACCCAAAACGGATCTCTAAACCTCAGCTGTGCATTGCATGCACTTAACCCTAACCCTAACCCTAACCCTAACCCTAACCCTAACCCTAACCCTAACCCTAACTCTAATCCTGACCCTATGGGGCCTACCCCTTGACGGAACTCTAAACCTCAGCTGTGCATGGCATGTACATAACCCTAACCCTAACCCTAACCCTAACCCTAACCCTAACCCTAACCCTAACCCTAACCCTAAGAGGCCTAACCCTAAACGCAACTCTAAACCTCAGCTGTGCATGGCATGTACGTAACCCTAACCCTAACCCTATCCCTAACCGTAACCCTGACCCTAAGAGGCCTAACACAAAACGCAACTCTAAACCTCAGCTGTGCATGGCATGTACGTAACCCTAACCCTAATCCTAACCCTAACCCTAACCCTAACCCTAACCCTAACCCTAAGAGGCCTAACCCTAAACGCAACTCTAAACCTCAGCAGTGCATGGCATGCACTTAACCGTAACCCTAACCCTAACCCTAACCCTAACCCTAACCCTAACCCTAACCCTAACTCTAACCCTAACGCTAACCCTAACCCTAACCCTAACCCTAACCCTAACCCTAATCCTGACCCTAAGAGGCCTAACCCTTGACGGAACTCTCAACCTCAGCTGTGCATGGCATGTACCTAACCCTAACCCTAACCCGAATCCTAACCCTAACCCTAACCCTGACCCTAAGAGGCCTAACCCAAAACGGAACTCTAAACCTCAGCTGTGCATGGCATGCACTTAACCCTAACCCTAACCCTAACCCTAACCCTAACCCTAACCCTAACCCTGACCCTAAGAGGCCTAACCCTTGACGGAACTCTAAACCTCAGCTGTGCATGGCATGTACATAACCCTAACCCTAACCCTAACCCTAACCCTAACCCTAACCCTAACCCTAACCCTAACCCTTACCCTGACCCTAAGAGGCCTAACCCAAAACAAAACTCTAAACCTCAGCTGTGCATTGCATGCACTTAACCCTAACCCTAACCCTAACCCTAACCCTAACTCTAACCCTAACCCTAAGCCTAACCCTAAACCTAACCCTAACCCTGACCCTAAGAGGCCTAACCCAAAACGGAATTCTAAACCTCAGCTGTGCATTGCATGCACTTAGCCCTAACCCTAACCCTAACCCTAACCCTAAGTCTAACCCTAACCCTAACCCTAACCCTAACCCTAACCCTAACCCTAAGAGGCCTAACCCTAAACGGAACTCTAAACCTCAGCTGTGCATGGCATGTACGTAACCCTAACCCTAACCCTAACTCTAACCCTAACCCTAACCCTAACCCTAACCCTAACCCTGACCCTAAGAGGCCTAACCCAAAACGGAACTCTAAACCTCAGCTGTGCATGGCATGTACGTAACCCTAACCCTAACCCTAACCCTAACCCTAACCCTAACCCTAACCCTAACCCTAACCCTAACCCTAACCCTAATCCTGACCCTAAGGGTCATAACCCTTGACGGAACTCTAAACCTCAGCTGTGCATGGCATGTACATAACCCTAACCCTAACCCTAACCCTAACCCTAAGAGGCCTAACCCTAAATGCAACTCTAAACCTCAGCTGTGCATGGCATGTACGTAACCCTAACCCTAACCCTAACCCTAACCCTAACCCTGACCCTAAGAGGCCGAACCCAAAACGGAACTCTAAACGTCAGCTGTGCATGGCATGTACATAAACCTAACCCTAACCCTAACCCTAAGCCTAACCCTAACCCTAACCCTAACTCTAATCCTGACCCTAAGAGTCCTAACCCTAGACGGAACTCTAAACCTCAGCTGTGCATGGAAGGTACATAACCCTAAACCTAACCCTAACCCTAACCCTAACCCTAACCCTAACCCTGACCCTAAGAGGCCTAACCCAAAACGGAACTCTAAACCTCAGCTGTGCATGGCATGCAGTTAACCCTAACCCTAACCCTAACCCTAACCCTAACCCTAACCCTAACCTTAACCCTAACCCCAAGAGCCCTAACCCTAAACGCAACTCTATACCTCAGCTGTGCATGGCATGTAGGTAACCCTAACACTAACCCTAACCCTAACCCTAACCCTAACGCTTACCCTAACCCTAACCCTGACCCTAAGAGGCCTAACCCAAAACGGAACTCTAAACCTCAGCTGTGCATGGCATGCACTTAACCCTAACCCTAACCTTAACCCTAACCCTAACCCTAACCCTAACCCTAACCCTAACCCTAACTCTAATCCTGACCCTAAGTTGTCTAACCCTTGACGGAACTCTAAACCTCAGCTGTGCATGGCATGTACATAACCCTAAACCTAACACTAACCCTAACCCTAACCCTAATCCTAACACTAACCCTGACCCTAAGAGGCCTAACCCAAAACGGAACTCTAAACCTCAGCTGTGCAGTTCATGCACTTAACCCTAACCCTAACCCTAACCCTAACCCTAACCCTAACCCTAACCCTAACCCTAACTCTAATCCTGACCCTATCGGGCCTACCCCTTGACGGAACTCTAAACCTCAGCTGTGCATGGCATGTACATAACCCTAACCCTAACCCTAACCCTAACCCTAACCCTAACCCTAAACCTATCCCTAAGAGGCCTAACCCTAAACGCAACTCTAAACCTCAGCTGTGCATGGCATGTAGGTAACCCTAACATTAACCCTAACCCTAACCCTAACCCTAACCCTAACCCGAACCCTAACCCTAACTGGCCTAACACAAAACGCAACTCTATACCTCAGCTGTGCATGGCATGCACTTAACCCTAACCCTAACCCGAACCCTAACGCTAACCCTACCCTAACCCTAACCCTAACCCTAACCCTAACCCTAAAGTTAACCCTAACCCTAAGAGACGTAACCCTAAATGGAACTCTAAACCTCAGCTGTGCATGGCAGGTACATAACCCTAACCCTAACCCTAACAATAACCCTAACCCAAAACCTAAACCTAACCCTAATCCTGACCCTAAGAGTCCTAACCCTAGACGGAACTCTAAACCTCAGCTGTTCATGGCATGTACCTAACCCTAACCCTAACCCTAACCCTAACCCTAACCCTAACCCTAACCCTAACGCTAACCCGAAACCTAACCATAACCCTAATCCTGACCCTAAGAGGCCTAACCCTAAACGCAACTCTAAACCTCAGCTGTGCATGGCATGTACGTAACCCTAACCCTAACCCTAACCCTAACCCTAACCCTAACCCTAACCCTAACCCTAAACTTAACCCTAACCCTAAGAGACCTAACCCTAAACGGAACTCTAAACCTCAGATGTGCATGGCATGTACGTAACCCTAACCCTAACCCTAACCCTAACCCTAACCATAACCCTAAGAGGCCTAACCCTAAACGCAACTCTAAACCTCAGCTGTGCATGGCATGCGCTTAACCGTAACCGTAACCGTAACCCTAACCCTATCCCTAACCCTAACCCTAACCCTAACCCTAACCCTAACGCTAACCCTAACCCTAAGAGGCCTAACCCTAAATGCAACTTTAAACCTCAGCTGTGCATGGCATGTACGTAACCCTAACCCTAACCCTAACCCTAACCCTAACCCTAACCCTAAGAGGCCGAACCCAAAACGGAACTCTAAACGTCAGCTGTGCATGGCATGTACCTAACCCTATCCCTAACCCTAACCCTAACCCTAACCCTAACCATAGCCCTAACTCTTATCCTAAACCTAATCCTGACCCTAAGATTCCTAACCCTAGACGGAACTCTAAACCTCAGCTGTGCATGGCAGGTACATAACCCTAACCCTAACCCTAAGCCTAACCCTAACACTAACCCTAACGCTAACCTGAACCCTAACCCTAACTCTAATCCTGACCCTAAGAGGCCTAACCCTTGATGGAACTCTATGACCTCAGCTGTGCATGGCATGTACCTAACCCTAACCCTTACCCTAACCCTAATCCTAACCCTAACCCTAACCCTAACGCTAACCCGAACCCTAACCCTAACCCTAATCCTGACCCTAAGAGGCCTAACCCTAAACGCAACTCTAAACCTCAGCTGTGCATGGCATGTACCTAACCCTAACCCTAACCCTAAGCCTAACCCTAACCCTAACCCTAACACTGACCCTAAGAGGCCTAACCCAAAACGGAACTCTAAACCTCAGCTGTGCATGGCATGCAGTTAACAATAACCCTAACCCTAACCCTAACCCAAACCCTAACCCTAACCCTAACCTTAACCCTAACCCTAACCCTAAGAGACCTAACCCAAAACGGAACTCTAAACCTCAGCTGTGCATGGCATGCACTTAACCCTAACCCTAACCCTAACCCTAACCCTAACCCTAACCCTAACCTTAACCCTAACCCTAACCCTAAACCTAACCTTAACCCTAACCCTAAGAGGCCTAACCCTAAACGCAACTCTAAACTTCAGCTGTGCATGGCATGTACGTAACCCTAACCCTAACCCTAACCCTAACCCTAACCCTAACCCTAACCCTAACCCTAACCCTAATCCTGACCCTAAGGGTCCTAACCCTTGACGGAACTCTAAACCTCAGCTGTGCATGGCATGTACATAACCCTAACCCTAACCCTAACCCTAACCCTAACCCTAAGAGGCCTAACCCTAAATGCAACTCTAAACCTCAGCTGTGCATGGCATGTACGTAACCCTAAACCTAACCCTAACCCTAACCCTAACCCTGACCCTAAGAGGCCGAACCCAAAACGGAACTCTAAACCTCAGCTGTGCATGGCATGTACCTAACCCTAACCCTAACCCTAACCCTAACCCTAACCCTAACCCTAACCCTAATCCTAAACCTAACCCTAATCCTGACCCTAAGATTCCTAACCCTAGACGGAACTCTAAACCTCAGCTGTGCATGGCAGGTACATAACCCTAACCCTAACCCTAACCCTAACCCTAACACTAACCCTAACGCTAACCCGAACCCTAACCCTAACCCTAATCCTGACCCTAAGAGGCCTAAACCTTGATGGAACTCTATAACCTCAGCTGTGCATGGCATGTACCTAACCCTAACCCTTACCCTAACCCTAATCCTAACCCTAACCCTAACCCTAACGCTAACCCGAACCCTAACCCTATCCCTAATCCTGACCCTAAGAGGCCTAACCCTAAACGCAACTCTAAACCTCAGCTGTGCATGGCATGTACCTAACCCTAACCCTAACCCTAAGCCTAACCCTAACCCTAACCCTAACCCTAACACTGACCCTAAGAGGCCTAACTCAAAACGGAACTCTAAACCTCAGCTGTGCATGGCATGCAGTTAACACTAACCCTAACCCTAACCCTAACCCTAACCCTAACCCTAACCCTAACCCTAACCCTAAACCTAACCTTAACCCTAACCCTAACCCTAAGAGACCTAACCCTAAACGCAACTGTAAACTTCAGCTGTGCATGGCATGTACGTAACCCTAACCCTAACCCTAACCCTAACCCTAACCCTAACCCTAACCCCAACCCTAATCCTGACCCTAAGAGGCCTAACCCTAAACGCAACTCTAAACCTCAGCTGTGCATGGCATGTACATAACCCTAACCCTAACCCTAACCCTAACCCTAACCCTAAGAGGCCTAACCCTAAACGCAACTCTAAACCTCAGCTGTGCATGGCATGCACTTAACCCTAACCCTAACCCTAACCCTAACCCTAACCCTAACCCTAACCCTAACCCTAACCCTAACCCTAAGAGGCCTAACCCTAAATGCAACTCTAAACCTCAGCTGTGCATGGCATGTACGTAACCCTAAACCTAACCCTAACCCTAACCCTAACCCTGACCCTAAGAGGCCGAACCCAAAACGGAACTCTAAACCTCAGCTGTGCATGGCATGTACCTAACCCTAACCCTAACCCTAACCCTAACCCTAACCCTAACCCTAACCCTAACCCTAATCCTAAACCTAACCCTAATCCTGACCCTAAGATTCCTAACCCTAGACGGAACTCTAAACCTCAGCTGTGCATGGCAGGTACATAACCCTAACCCTAACCCTAACCCTAACCCTAACACTAACCCTAACGCTAACCCGAACCCTAACCCTAACCCTAATCCTGACCCTAAGAGGCCTAAACCTTGATGGAACTCTATAACCTCAGCTGTGCATGGCATGTACCTAACCCTAACCCTTACCCTAACCCTAATCCTAACCCTAACCCTAACCCTAACGCTAACCCGAACCCTAACCCTATCCCTAATCCTGACCCTAAGAGGCCTAACCCTAAACGCAACTCTAAACCTCAGCTGTGCATGGCATGTACCTAACCCTAACCCTAACCCTAACACTGACCCTAAGAGGCCTAACTCAAAACGGAACTCTAAACCTCAGCTGTGCATGGCATGCAGTTAAGACTAACCCTAACCCTAACCCTAACCCTAACCCTAACCCTAACCCTAACCCTAAACCTAACCTTAACCCTAACCCTAACCCTAAGAGACCTAACCCTAAACGCAACTCTAAACTTCAGCTGTGCATGGCATGTACGTAACCCTAACCCTAACCCTAACCCTAACCCTAACCCTAACCCTAACCCCAACCCTAATCCTGACCCTAAGAGGCCTAACCCTAAACGCAACTCTAAACCTCAGCTGTGCATGGCATGTACATAACCCTAACCCTAACCCTAACCCTAACCCTAACCCTAAGAGGCCTAACCCTAAACGCAACTCTAAACCTCAGCTGTGCATGGCATGCACTTAACCCTAACCCTAACCCTAACCCTAACCCTAACCCTAACCCTAACCCTAAACCTAACCTTAACCCTAACCCTAAGAGGCCTAACCCTAAACGCAACTCTAAACTTCAGCTGTGCATGGCATTTACGTAACCCTAACCCTAACCCTAACCCTAACCCTAACCCTAACCCTAACCCTAACCCTGACCCTAAGAGGCCTAACCCTAAATGCAACTCTAAACCTCAGCTGTGCATGGCATGTACATAACCCTAACCCTAACCCTAACCCTAACCCTAACCCTAACCCTAAGAGGCCTAACCCTAAATGCAACTCTAAACCTCAGCTGTGCATGGCATGTACGTAACCCTAAACCTAACCCTAACCCTAACCCTAACCCTGACCCTAAGAGGCCGAACCCAAAACGGAACTCTAAACCTCAGCTGTGCATGGCATGTACCTAACCCTAACCCTAACCCTAACCCTAACCCTAACCCTAACCCTGACCCTAAGAGGCCGAACCCCAAACGGAACTCTAAACGTCAGGTGTGCATGGCATGTACCTAACCCTAACCCTAACCCTAACCCTAACCCTAACCCTAACCCTAACCCTAACCCTAATCCTAAACCTAACCCTAATCCTGACCCTAAGATTCCTAACCCTAGACGGAACTCTAAACCTCAGCTGTGCATGGCAGGTACATAACCCTAACCCTAACCCTAACCCTAACCCTAACACTAACCCTAACGCTAACCCGAACCCTAACCCTAACCCTAATCCTGACCCTAAGAGGCCTAAACCTTGATGGAACTCTATAACCTCAGCTGTGCATGGCATGTACCTAACCCTAACCCTTACCCTAACCCTAATCCTAACCCTAACCCTAACCCTAACGCTAACCCGAACCCTAACCCTATCCCTAATCCTGACCCTAAGAGGCCTAACCCTAAACGCAACTCTAAACCTCAGCTGTGCATGGCATGTACCTAACCCTAACCCTAACCCTAAGCCTAACCCTAACCCTAACCCTAACACTGACCCTAAGAGGCCTAATCCAAAACGGAACTCTAAACCTCAGCTGTGCATGGCATGCAGTCAACACTAACCCTAACCCTAACCCTAACCCTAACCCTAAGAGACCTAACCCTAAACGCAACTCTAAACTTCAGCTGTGCATGGCATGTACGTAACCCTAACCCTAACCCTAACCCTAACCCTAACCCTAACCCCAACCCTAATCCTGACCCTAAGAGGCCTAACCCTAAACGCAACTCTAAACCTCAGCTGTGCATGGCATGTACATAACCCTAACCCTAACCCTAACCCTAACCCTAACCCTAACCCTAACCCTAACCCCAACCCTAATCCTGACCCTAAGGGTCCTAACCCTTGACGGAACTCTAAACCTCAGCTGTGCATGGCATGTACATAACCCTAACCCTAACCCTAACCCTAACCCTAAGAGGCCTAACCCTAAACGCAACTCTAAACCTCAGCTGTGCATGGCATGCGCTTAACCGTAACCGTAACCGTAACCCTAACCCTAACCCTAACCCTAACCCTAACCCTAACCCTAACCCTAACCCTAACCCTAATGCTGACCCTAACCCTAACCTTAACCCTAACCCTAAGAGGCCTAACCCTAAACGCAACTCTAAACCTCAGCTGTGCATGGCATGTACGTAACCCTAACCCTAACCCTAACCCTAACCTTAACCCTAACCCTAACCCTAACCCTAACCCTGACCATAAGAGGCCTAACCTAAAACAGAACTCTAAACCTCAGCTGTGCATGGCATGCACTTAACCCTAACCCTAACCCTAACCCTAACCCTAACCCTAACCCTAACCCTAACGCTAACCCTAACCCTAACTCTAATCCTGACCCTAAGGGGCCTAACCCTTGACGGAACTCTAAACCTCAGCTGTGCATGGCATGTACATAACCCTAACCCTAACCCTAACCCTAACCCTAAGCCTAACCCTAACCCTAATCCTATACACTAACCCTGACCCTAAGAGGCCGAACCCAAAACGGATCTCTAAACCTCAGCTGTGCATTGCATGCACTTAACCCTAACCCTAACCCTAACCCTAACACTAACCCTAACCCTAACCCTAACCCTAACTCTAATCCTGACCCTATGGGGCCTACCCCTTGACGGAACTCTAAACCTCAGCTGTGCATGGCATGTACATAACCCTAACCCTAACCCTAACCCTAACCCTAACCCTAACCCTAACCCTAACCCTAACCCTAAGAGGCCTAACCCTAAACGCAACTCTAAACCTCAGCTGTGCATGGCATGTACGTAACCCTAACCCTAACCCTATCCCTAACCGTAACCCTGACCCTAAGAGGCCTAACACAAAACGCAACTCTAAACCTCAGCTGTGCATGGCATGTACGTAACCCTAACCCTAATCCTAACCCTAACCCTAACCCTAACCCTAACCCTAACCCTAAGAGGCCTAACCCTAAACGCAACTCTAAACCTCAGCAGTGCATGGCATGCACTTAACCGTAACCCTAACCCTAACCCTAACCCTAACCCTAACCCTAACCCTAACCCTAACTCTAACCCTAACGCTAACCCTAACCCTAACCCTAACCCTAACCCTAACCCTAATCCTGACCCTAAGAGGCCTAACCCTTGACGGAACTCTCAACCTCAGCTGTGCATGGCATGTACCTAACCCTAACCCTAACCCGAATCCTAACCCTAACCCTAACCCTGACCCTAAGAGGCCTAACCCAAAACGGAACTCTAAACCTCAGCTGTGCATGGCATGCACTTAACCCTAACCCTAACCCTAACCCTAACCCTAACCCTAACCCTAACCCTGACCCTAAGAGGCCTAACCCTTGACGGAACTCTAAACCTCAGCTGTGCATGGCATGTACATAACCCTAACCCTAACCCTAACCCTAACCCTAACCCTAACCCTAACCCTAACCCTAACCCTTACCCTGACCCTAAGAGGCCTAACCCAAAACAAAACTCTAAACCTCAGCTGTGCATTGCATGCACTTAACCCTAACCCTAACCCTAACCCTAACCCTAACTCTAACCCTAACCCTAAGCCTAACCCTAAACCTAACCCTAACCCTGACCCTAAGAGGCCTAACCCAAAACGGAATTCTAAACCTCAGCTGTGCATTGCATGCACTTAGCCCTAACCCTAACCCTAACCCTAACCCTAAGTCTAACCCTAACCCTAACCCTAACCCTAACCCTAACCCTAACCCTAAGAGGCCTAACCCTAAACGGAACTCTAAACCTCAGCTGTGCATGGCATGTACGTAACCCTAACCCTAACCCTAACTCTAACCCTAACCCTAACCCTAACCCTAACCCTAACCCTGACCCTAAGAGGCCTAACCCAAAACGGAACTCTAAACCTCAGCTGTGCATGGCATGTACGTAACCCTAACCCTAACCCTAACCCTAACGCTAACCCTAACCCTAAGAGGCCTAACCCTAAATGCAACTTTAAACCTCAGCTGTGCATGGCATGTACGTAACCCTAACCCTAACCCTAACCCTAACCCTAACCCTAACCCTAAGAGGCCGAACCCAAAACGGAACTCTAAACGTCAGCTGTGCATGGCATGTACCTAACCCTATCCCTAACCCTAACCCTAACCCTAACCCTAACCATAGCCCTAACTCTTATCCTAAACCTAATCCTGACCCTAAGATTCCTAACCCTAGACGGAACTCTAAACCTCAGCTGTGCATGGCAGGTACATAACCCTAACCCTAACCCTAAGCCTAACCCTAACACTAACCCTAACGCTAACCTGAACCCTAACCCTAACTCTAATCCTGACCCTAAGAGGCCTAACCCTTGATGGAACTCTATGACCTCAGCTGTGCATGGCATGTACCTAACCCTAACCCTTACCCTAACCCTAATCCTAACCCTAACCCTAACCCTAACGCTAACCCGAACCCTAACCCTAACCCTAATCCTGACCCTAAGAGGCCTAACCCTAAACGCAACTCTAAACCTCAGCTGTGCATGGCATGTACCTAACCCTAACCCTAACCCTAAGCCTAACCCTAACCCTAACCCTAACACTGACCCTAAGAGGCCTAACCCAAAACGGAACTCTAAACCTCAGCTGTGCATGGCATGCAGTTAACAATAACCCTAACCCTAACCCTAACCCAAACCCTAACCCTAACCCTAACCTTAACCCTAACCCTAACCCTAAGAGACCTAACCCAAAACGGAACTCTAAACCTCAGCTGTGCATGGCATGCACTTAACCCTAACCCTAACCCTAACCCTAACCCTAACCCTAACCCTAACCTTAACCCTAACCCTAACCCTAAACCTAACCTTAACCCTAACCCTAAGAGGCCTAACCCTAAACGCAACTCTAAACTTCAGCTGTGCATGGCATGTACGTAACCCTAACCCTAACCCTAACCCTAACCCTAACCCTAACCCTAACCCTAACCCTAACCCTAATCCTGACCCTAAGGGTCCTAACCCTTGACGGAACTCTAAACCTCAGCTGTGCATGGCATGTACATAACCCTAACCCTAACCCTAACCCTAACCCTAACCCTAAGAGGCCTAACCCTAAATGCAACTCTAAACCTCAGCTGTGCATGGCATGTACGTAACCCTAAACCTAACCCTAACCCTAACCCTAACCCTGACCCTAAGAGGCCGAACCCAAAACGGAACTCTAAACCTCAGCTGTGCATGGCATGTACCTAACCCTAACCCTAACCCTAACCCTAACCCTAACCCTAACCCTAACCCTAATCCTAAACCTAACCCTAATCCTGACCCTAAGATTCCTAACCCTAGACGGAACTCTAAACCTCAGCTGTGCATGGCAGGTACATAACCCTAACCCTAACCCTAACCCTAACCCTAACACTAACCCTAACGCTAACCCGAACCCTAACCCTAACCCTAATCCTGACCCTAAGAGGCCTAAACCTTGATGGAACTCTATAACCTCAGCTGTGCATGGCATGTACCTAACCCTAACCCTTACCCTAACCCTAATCCTAACCCTAACCCTAACCCTAACGCTAACCCGAACCCTAACCCTATCCCTAATCCTGACCCTAAGAGGCCTAACCCTAAACGCAACTCTAAACCTCAGCTGTGCATGGCATGTACCTAACCCTAACCCTAACCCTAAGCCTAACCCTAACCCTAACCCTAACCCTAACACTGACCCTAAGAGGCCTAACTCAAAACGGAACTCTAAACCTCAGCTGTGCATGGCATGCAGTTAACACTAACCCTAACCCTAACCCTAACCCTAACCCTAACCCTAACCCTAACCCTAACCCTAAACCTAACCTTAACCCTAACCCTAACCCTAAGAGACCTAACCCTAAACGCAACTGTAAACTTCAGCTGTGCATGGCATGTACGTAACCCTAACCCTAACCCTAACCCTAACCCTAACCCTAACCCTAACCCCAACCCTAATCCTGACCCTAAGAGGCCTAACCCTAAACGCAACTCTAAACCTCAGCTGTGCATGGCATGTACATAACCCTAACCCTAACCCTAACCCTAACCCTAACCCTAAGAGGCCTAACCCTAAACGCAACTCTAAACCTCAGCTGTGCATGGCATGCACTTAACCCTAACCCTAACCCTAACCCTAACCCTAACCCTAACCCTAACCCTAACCCTAACCCTAACCCTAAGAGGCCTAACCCTAAATGCAACTCTAAACCTCAGCTGTGCATGGCATGTACGTAACCCTAAACCTAACCCTAACCCTAACCCTAACCCTGACCCTAAGAGGCCGAACCCAAAACGGAACTCTAAACCTCAGCTGTGCATGGCATGTACCTAACCCTAACCCTAACCCTAACCCTAACCCTAACCCTAACCCTAACCCTAACCCTAATCCTAAACCTAACCCTAATCCTGACCCTAAGATTCCTAACCCTAGACGGAACTCTAAACCTCAGCTGTGCATGGCAGGTACATAACCCTAACCCTAACCCTAACCCTAACCCTAACACTAACCCTAACGCTAACCCGAACCCTAACCCTAACCCTAATCCTGACCCTAAGAGGCCTAAACCTTGATGGAACTCTATAACCTCAGCTGTGCATGGCATGTACCTAACCCTAACCCTTACCCTAACCCTAATCCTAACCCTAACCCTAACCCTAACGCTAACCCGAACCCTAACCCTATCCCTAATCCTGACCCTAAGAGGCCTAACCCTAAACGCAACTCTAAACCTCAGCTGTGCATGGCATGTACCTAACCCTAACCCTAACCCTAACACTGACCCTAAGAGGCCTAACTCAAAACGGAACTCTAAACCTCAGCTGTGCATGGCATGCAGTTAAGACTAACCCTAACCCTAACCCTAACCCTAACCCTAACCCTAACCCTAACCCTAAACCTAACCTTAACCCTAACCCTAACCCTAAGAGACCTAACCCTAAACGCAACTCTAAACTTCAGCTGTGCATGGCATGTACGTAACCCTAACCCTAACCCTAACCCTAACCCTAACCCTAACCCTAACCCCAACCCTAATCCTGACCCTAAGAGGCCTAACCCTAAACGCAACTCTAAACCTCAGCTGTGCATGGCATGTACATAACCCTAACCCTAACCCTAACCCTAACCCTAACCCTAAGAGGCCTAACCCTAAACGCAACTCTAAACCTCAGCTGTGCATGGCATGCACTTAACCCTAACCCTAACCCTAACCCTAACCCTAACCCTAACCCTAACCCTAAACCTAACCTTAACCCTAACCCTAAGAGGCCTAACCCTAAACGCAACTCTAAACTTCAGCTGTGCATGGCATTTACGTAACCCTAACCCTAACCCTAACCCTAACCCTAACCCTAACCCTAACCCTAACCCTGACCCTAAGAGGCCTAACCCTAAATGCAACTCTAAACCTCAGCTGTGCATGGCATGTACATAACCCTAACCCTAACCCTAACCCTAACCCTAACCCTAACCCTAAGAGGCCTAACCCTAAATGCAACTCTAAACCTCAGCTGTGCATGGCATGTACGTAACCCTAAACCTAACCCTAACCCTAACCCTAACCCTGACCCTAAGAGGCCGAACCCAAAACGGAACTCTAAACCTCAGCTGTGCATGGCATGTACCTAACCCTAACCCTAACCCTAACCCTAACCCTAACCCTAACCCTGACCCTAAGAGGCCGAACCCCAAACGGAACTCTAAACGTCAGGTGTGCATGGCATGTACCTAACCCTAACCCTAACCCTAACCCTAACCCTAACCCTAACCCTAACCCTAACCCTAATCCTAAACCTAACCCTAATCCTGACCCTAAGATTCCTAACCCTAGACGGAACTCTAAACCTCAGCTGTGCATGGCAGGTACATAACCCTAACCCTAACCCTAACCCTAACCCTAACACTAACCCTAACGCTAACCCGAACCCTAACCCTAACCCTAATCCTGACCCTAAGAGGCCTAAACCTTGATGGAACTCTATAACCTCAGCTGTGCATGGCATGTACCTAACCCTAACCCTTACCCTAACCCTAATCCTAACCCTAACCCTAACCCTAACGCTAACCCGAACCCTAACCCTATCCCTAATCCTGACCCTAAGAGGCCTAACCCTAAACGCAACTCTAAACCTCAGCTGTGCATGGCATGTACCTAACCCTAACCCTAACCCTAAGCCTAACCCTAACCCTAACCCTAACACTGACCCTAAGAGGCCTAATCCAAAACGGAACTCTAAACCTCAGCTGTGCATGGCATGCAGTCAACACTAACCCTAACCCTAACCCTAACCCTAACCCTAAGAGACCTAACCCTAAACGCAACTCTAAACTTCAGCTGTGCATGGCATGTACGTAACCCTAACCCTAACCCTAACCCTAACCCTAACCCTAACCCCAACCCTAATCCTGACCCTAAGAGGCCTAACCCTAAACGCAACTCTAAACCTCAGCTGTGCATGGCATGTACATAACCCTAACCCTAACCCTAACCCTAACCCTAACCCTAACCCTAACCCTAACCCCAACCCTAATCCTGACCCTAAGGGTCCTAACCCTTGACGGAACTCTAAACCTCAGCTGTGCATGGCATGTACATAACCCTAACCCTAACCCTAACCCTAACCCTAAGAGGCCTAACCCTAAACGCAACTCTAAACCTCAGCTGTGCATGGCATGCGCTTAACCGTAACCGTAACCGTAACCCTAACCCTAACCCTAACCCTAACCCTAACCCTAACCCTAACCCTAACCCTAACCCTAATGCTGACCCTAACCCTAACCTTAACCCTAACCCTAAGAGGCCTAACCCTAAACGCAACTCTAAACCTCAGCTGTGCATGGCATGTACGTAACCCTAACCCTAACCCTAACCCTAACCTTAACCCTAACCCTAACCCTAACCCTAACCCTGACCATAAGAGGCCTAACCTAAAACAGAACTCTAAACCTCAGCTGTGCATGGCATGCACTTAACCCTAACCCTAACCCTAACCCTAACCCTAACCCTAACCCTAACCCTAACGCTAACCCTAACCCTAACTCTAATCCTGACCCTAAGGGGCCTAACCCTTGACGGAACTCTAAACCTCAGCTGTGCATGGCATGTACATAACCCTAACCCTAACCCTAACCCTAACCCTAAGCCTAACCCTAACCCTAATCCTATACACTAACCCTGACCCTAAGAGGCCGAACCCAAAACGGATCTCTAAACCTCAGCTGTGCATTGCATGCACTTAACCCTAACCCTAACCCTAACCCTAACACTAACCCTAACCCTAACCCTAACCCTAACTCTAATCCTGACCCTATGGGGCCTACCCCTTGACGGAACTCTAAACCTCAGCTGTGCATGGCATGTACATAACCCTAACCCTAACCCTAACCCTAACCCTAACCCTAACCCTAACCCTAACCCTAACCCTAAGAGGCCTAACCCTAAACGCAACTCTAAACCTCAGCTGTGCATGGCATGTACGTAACCCTAACCCTAACCCTATCCCTAACCGTAACCCTGACCCTAAGAGGCCTAACACAAAACGCAACTCTAAACCTCAGCTGTGCATGGCATGTACGTAACCCTAACCCTAATCCTAACCCTAACCCTAACCCTAACCCTAACCCTAACCCTAAGAGGCCTAACCCTAAACGCAACTCTAAACCTCAGCAGTGCATGGCATGCACTTAACCGTAACCCTAACCCTAACCCTAACCCTAACCCTAACCCTAACCCTAACCCTAACTCTAACCCTAACGCTAACCCTAACCCTAACCCTAACCCTAACCCTAACCCTAATCCTGACCCTAAGAGGCCTAACCCTTGACGGAACTCTCAACCTCAGCTGTGCATGGCATGTACCTAACCCTAACCCTAACCCGAATCCTAACCCTAACCCTAACCCTGACCCTAAGAGGCCTAACCCAAAACGGAACTCTAAACCTCAGCTGTGCATGGCATGCACTTAACCCTAACCCTAACCCTAACCCTAACCCTAACCCTAACCCTAACCCTGACCCTAAGAGGCCTAACCCTTGACGGAACTCTAAACCTCAGCTGTGCATGGCATGTACATAACCCTAACCCTAACCCTAACCCTAACCCTAACCCTAACCCTAACCCTAACCCTAACCCTTACCCTGACCCTAAGAGGCCTAACCCAAAACAAAACTCTAAACCTCAGCTGTGCATTGCATGCACTTAACCCTAACCCTAACCCTAACCCTAACCCTAACTCTAACCCTAACCCTAAGCCTAACCCTAAACCTAACCCTAACCCTGACCCTAAGAGGCCTAACCCAAAACGGAATTCTAAACCTCAGCTGTGCATTGCATGCACTTAGCCCTAACCCTAACCCTAACCCTAACCCTAAGTCTAACCCTAACCCTAACCCTAACCCTAACCCTAACCCTAACCCTAAGAGGCCTAACCCTAAACGGAACTCTAAACCTCAGCTGTGCATGGCATGTACGTAACCCTAACCCTAACCCTAACTCTAACCCTAACCCTAACCCTAACCCTAACCCTAACCCTGACCCTAAGAGGCCTAACCCAAAACGGAACTCTAAACCTCAGCTGTGCATGGCATGTACGTAACCCTAACCCTAACCCTAACCCTAACCCTAACCCTAACCCTAACCCTAACCCTAACCCTAACCCTAACCCTAATCCTGACCCTAAGGGTCATAACCCTTGACGGAACTCTAAACCTCAGCTGTGCATGGCATGTACATAACCCTAACCCTAACCCTAACCCTAACCCTAAGAGGCCTAACCCTAAATGCAACTCTAAACCTCAGCTGTGCATGGCATGTACGTAACCCTAACCCTAACCCTAACCCTAACCCTAACCCTGACCCTAAGAGGCCGAACCCAAAACGGAACTCTAAACGTCAGCTGTGCATGGCATGTACATAAACCTAACCCTAACCCTAACCCTAAGCCTAACCCTAACCCTAACCCTAACTCTAATCCTGACCCTAAGAGTCCTAACCCTAGACGGAACTCTAAACCTCAGCTGTGCATGGAAGGTACATAACCCTAAACCTAACCCTAACCCTAACCCTAACCCTAACCCTAACCCTGACCCTAAGAGGCCTAACCCAAAACGGAACTCTAAACCTCAGCTGTGCATGGCATGCAGTTAACCCTAACCCTAACCCTAACCCTAACCCTAACCCTAACCCTAACCTTAACCCTAACCCCAAGAGCCCTAACCCTAAACGCAACTCTATACCTCAGCTGTGCATGGCATGTAGGTAACCCTAACACTAACCCTAA
>NW_026599597.1:1777500-1782500 GCF_023634155.1 Falco peregrinus | reverse complement strand
AATCCTAAACCTAACCCTAATCCTGACCCTAAGAGTCCTATCCCTAGATGGAACTCTAAACCTCAGCTGTGCATGGCAGGTACATAAACCTAAACCTAACCCTAACCCTAACCCTAACCGTAACCCTAAGCCTAACCCTAACCCTAATCCTGACCCTAAGAGGCCTAACCCAAAACGGAACTCTAAACCTCAGCTGTGCATGGCATGTACCTAACCCTAACCCTAACCCTAACCCTAACCCTCATTCTAACCCTAACCGTAACCCAAACCCTAAACCCTAACCATAAACCTAACCCTAACCCTAACCCTAACCCTAACCCTAACCCTAACCCTAACCCTGACCCTAAGAGGCCTAACCCAAAACGGAACTCTAAACCTCAGCTGTGCATGGCATGCACTTAACCCTAACCCTAACCTTAACCCTAACCCTAACCCTAACCCTAACCCTAACCCTAACCCTAACTCTAATCCTGACCCTAAGTTGTCTAACCCTTGACGGAACTCTAAACCTCAGCTGTGCATGGCATGTACATAACCCTAAACCTAACCCTAACCCTAACCCCAACCCTAATCCTAACACTAACCCTGACCCTAAGAGGCCTAACCCAAAACGGAACTCTAAACCTCAGCTGTGCATGGCATGCACTTAACCCTAACCCTAACCCTAACCCTAACGCTAACCCTACCCTAACCCTAACCCTAACCCTAACCCTAACCCTAAAGTTAACCCTAACCCTAAGAGACGTAACCCTAAATGGAACTCTAAACCTCAGCTGTGCATGGCAGGTACATAACCCTAACCCTAACCCTAACAATAACCCTAACCCAAACCCTAAACCTAACCCTAATCCTGACCCTAAGAGTCCTAACCCTAGACGGAATTCTAAACCTCAGCTGTTCATGGCATGTACCTAACCCTAACCCTAACCCTAACCCTAACCCTAACCCTAACCCTAACGCTAACCCTAACCCTAACTCTAATCCTGACTCTAAGGGGCCTAACCCTTGACGGAACTCTAAACCTCAGCTGTGCATGGCATGTACATAACCCTAACCCTAACCCTAACCCTAACCCTAACCCTAACCCTAACCCTAACCCTAAACTTAACCCTAACCCTAAGAGACCTAACCCTAAACGGAACTCTAAACCTCAGATGTGCATGGCATGTACGTAACCCTAACCCTAACCCTAACCCTAATCCTAACCCTAACCCTAACCCTAACGCTAACCCGAACCCTAACCCTAACCATAATCCTGACCCTAAGAGGCCTAACCCTAAACGCAACTCTAAACCTCAGCTGTGCATGGCATGTACCTAACCCTAACCCTAACCCTAACCCTAACCCTAACCCTAACGCTAACCCTAACCTTAACCCTAACCCTAACCCTAAGAGACCTAACCCAAAACAGAACTCTAAACCTCAGCTGTGCATGGCATGCACTTAACCCTAACCCTAACCCTAACCCTAACCCTAACCCTAATCCTGACCCTAAGGGTCCTAACCCTTGACGGAACTCTAAACCTCAGCTGTGCATGGCATGTACATAACCCTAACCCTAACCCTAACCCTACCCCTAAGAGGCCTAACCCTAAATGCAAATCTAAACCTCAGCTGTGCATGGCATGTACCTAACCCTAACCCTAACCCTACCCCTAACCCTAACCCTAACCCTAAACCTAAGAGACCTAACCCTACACGGAACTCAGAACCTCAGCTGTGCATGGCATGTACCTAACTCTAACCTTAACCCAAACCCTAAGAGGCCTAACCCTAAACGGAACTTTAAACCTCACTTGTGCATGGCATGTACCTAACCCTAACCCTAACCCTAACCCTAACCCTAACCCTAACCCTAAACCTAAGAGACCTAACCCTACATGGAACTCAAAACATCAGCTTTGCATGGCATGTACCTAACTCTAACCCTAACCCTAACCCTAAGAGGCCTAACCCTAAACGGAACTCTAAACCTCAGCTGTGCATGGCATGTACCTAACCCTAACCCTAACCCTAACCCTAACCCTAACCCTAACCCTAACCCTAATCCTAACACTAACCCTAACCCTAACGCTAAGCCTAACCTAGACCCTAACCCCAACCCTAACCCTAACCCTAAGAGGCCTAACCCAAAACGGAAATCTAAACCTCAGCAGTGCATCGCATGTATGTAACCCTAACTCTAACCCTAACCCTAACCCTAAACCTAACCCTAACCCTCACCCTGACCCTAACCCTAACCCTAACCCTAACCCTAATCCTGACCCTAACCCTAACCCTAACCCTAACCCTAACCCTGACCCTAAGAGGCCTAACCCTAAACGGAACTCAACCTCAGCTGTGCATGGCATGTACCTAACCCTAACCCTAACCCTAACCCTAACCCTAACCCTAACCCTAACCCTAACCCTAACCCTAACCCTAACCCTAACCCTAATCCTAAACCTAACCCTAATCCTGACCCTAAGAGTCCTATCCCTAGATGGAACTCTAAACCTCAGCTGTGCATGGCAGGTACATAAACCTAAACCTAACCCTAACCCTAACCCTAACCGTAACCCTAAGCCTAACCCTAACCCTAACCCTAATCCTGACCCTAAGAGGCCTAACCCTAAACGCAACTCTAAACCTCAGCTGTTCATGGCATGTACGTAACCCTAACCCTAACCCTAACCCTAACCCTAACCCTAACCCTACCCTAACCCTAACTCTAACCCTAACCCTAACCCTAACCCTAACCCTAACCCTAACCCTAACCCTAACCCTAACGCTAAGCCTAACCTAGACCCTGACCCTAACCCTAACCCTAACCCTGAGAGGCCTAACCCTAAACGGAACTCTAAACCTCAGCTGTGCATGGCATGCACTTAACCCTAACCCTAACCCTAACCCTAACCCTAACCCTAACCCTAACCCTAACCCTAACCCTAACCCTAAACCTAAGAGACCTAACCCTACATGGAACTCAAAACCTCAGCTGTGCATGGCATGTACCTAACTCTAACCCTAACCCTAACCCTAAGAGGCCTAACCCTAAACGGAACTCTAAACCTCACCTGTGCATGGCATGTACCTAACCCTAACCCTAACCCTAACCCTAACCCTAACCCTAACCCTAACCCTAACCCTAACCCTAACACTAACCCTAACCCTAACGCTAAGCCTAACCTAGACCCTAACCCCAACCCTAACCCTAACCCTAAGAGGCCTAACCCAAAACGGAAATCTAAACCTCAGCAGTGCATCGCATGTATGTAACCCTAACTCTAACCCTAACCCTAACCCTAAAACTAACCCTAACCCTCACCCTGACCCTGACCCTAAGAGGCCTAACCCTACACGGAACTCAAAACCTCAGCTGTGCATGGCATGTACCTAACCCTAACCCTAACCCTAACCCTAACCCTAACCCTAACCCTAACGCTAAGCCTAACCTAGACCCTAACCCTAACCGTAACCCTAACCCTGAGAGGCCTAACCCTAAACGCAACTCTAAACCTCAGCTGTTCATGGCATGTACGTAACCCTAACCCTAACCCTAACCCTAACCCTAACTCTAACCCTAACCCTAACCCTAACCCTAACCCTAACCCTTACCCTGACCCTAAGAGGCCTAACCCAAAACGGAACTCTAAACCTCAGCTGTGCATTGCATGCACTTAACCCTAACCCTAACCCTAACCCTAACCCTAACCCTAACTCTAACCCTAACCCTAACCCTAACCCTAACCCTAACCCTAACCCTAACCCTAAGAGGCCTAACCCTAAACGGAACTCTAAACCTCAGCTGTGCATGGCATGTACGTAACCCTAACCCTAACCCTAACCCTAACCCTAACCCTAACCCTAACCCTAACCCTAATCCTGACCCTAAGGGTCATAACCCTTGACGGAACTCTAAACCTCAGCTGTGCATGGCATGTACATAACCCTAACCCTAACCCTAACCCTAACCCTAAGAGGCCTAACCCTAAATGCAACTCTAAACCTCAGCTGTGCATGGCATGTACGTAACCCTAACCCTAACCCTAACCCTAACCCTAACCCTGACCCTAAGAGGCCGAACCCAAAACGGAACTCTAAACCTCAGCTGTGCATGGCATGTACATAAACCTAACCCTAACCCTAACCCTAAGCCTAACCCTAACCCTAACCCTAACTCTAATCCTGACCCTAAGAGTCCTAACCCTAGACGGAACTCTAAACCTCAGCTGTGCATGGAAGGTACATAACCCTAACCCTAACCCTAACCCTAACCCTAACCCTAACCCTAACCCTAACCCTAACCCTGACCCTAAGAGGCCTAACCCAAAACGGAACTCTAAACCTCAGCTGTGCATGGCATGCAGTTAACCCTAACCCTAACCCTAACCCTAACCGTAACCCTAACCCTAACCCTAACCTTAACCCTAACCCCAAGAGCCCTAACCCTAAACGCAACTCTATACCTCAGCTGTGCATGGCATGTAGGTAACCCTAACACTAACCCTAACCCTAACCCTAACCCTAACGCTAACCCTAACCCTAACCCTGACCCTAAGAGGCCTAACCCAAAACGGAACTCTAAACCTCAGCTGTGCATGGCATGCACTTAACCCTAACCCTAACCTTAACCCTAACCCTAACCCTAACCCTAACCCTAACCCTAACCCTAACTCTAATCCTGACCCTAAGTTGTCTAACCCTTGACGGAACTCTAAACCTCAGCTGTGCATGGCATGTACATAACCCTAAACCTAACCCTAACCCTAACCCCAACCCTAATCCTAACACTAACCCTGACCCTAAGAGGCCTAACCCAAAACGGAACTCTAAACCTCAGCTGTGCATGGCATGCACTTAACCCTAACCCTAACCCTAACCCTAACGCTAACCCTACCCTAACCCTAACCCTAACCCTAACCCTAACCCTAAAGTTAACCCTAACCCTAAGAGACGTAACCCTAAATGGAACTCTAAACCTCAGCTGTGCATGGCATGTACATAACCCTAACCCTAAC
>NW_026599597.1:1765000-1767500 GCF_023634155.1 Falco peregrinus | reverse complement strand
AACCCTAGACGGAACTCTAAACCTCAGCTGTTCATGGCATGTACCTAACCCTAACCCTAACCCTAACCCTAACCCTAACCCTAACCCTAACCCTAACCCTAACCCTAACCAGAACCCTAACCCTAATCCTAAACCTAACCCTAATCCTGACCCTAAGAGTCCTAACCCTAGACGGAACTCTAAACCTAAGCTGTGCATGGCAGGTACATAACCCTAACCCTAACCCTAACCCTAACCCTAACCCTAACCCTAACCCTTACCCTAACCCTAAACTTAACCCTAACCCTAAGAGACCTAACCCTAAACGGAACTCTAAACCTCAGATGTGCATGGCATGTACGTAACCCTAACCCTAACCCTAACCCTAACCATAACCCTAACCCTATACCTAAACCTAACTCTAATCCTGACCCTAAGAGTCCTAACCCTAGACGGAACTCTAAACCTCAGCTGTGCATGGCAGGTACATAACCCTAACACTAACCCTAAACCTAACCCTAACCCTAACCCTAACCAGAACCCTAACCCTAATCCTAAACCTAACCCTAATCCTGACCCTAAGAGTCCTAACCCTAGACGGAACTCTAAACCTAAGCTGTGCATGGCAGGTACATAACCCTAACCCTAACCCTAAACCTAACCCTAACCCTAACCCTAACCCTAACCCTAAACCTAACCCTAACCCTAACCCTAAACTTAACCCTAATCCTGACCCTAAGAGGCCTAACCCTTGACGGAACTCTATAACCTCAGCTGTGCATGGCATGTACCTAACCCTAACCCTAACCCTAACCCTAACCCTAACCCTAACCCTAACCCTAACCCTAACGCTAACCCGAACCCTAACCCTAACCCTAATCCTGACCCTAAGAGGCCTAACCCTAAACGCAACTCTAAACCTCAGCTGTGCATGGCATGCAGTTAACACTACCCCTAACTCTAACCCTAACCCTAACCCTAACGCTAACCCTAACCTTAACCCTAACCCTAACCCTAAGAGACCTAACCCAAAACGGAACTCTAAACCTCAGCTGTGCATGGCATGCACGTAACCCTAACCCTAACCCTAACCCTAACCCTAACCCTAACCCTAACCCTAACCCTGACCCTAAGAGGCCTAACCCAAAACGGAAATCTAAACCTCAGCTGTGCATGGCATGCACTTAACCCTAACCCTAACCCTAACCCTAACCCTAACCCTAAGCCTAACCCTAACACTAACCCTAACGCTAACCCTAACCCTAACTCTAATCCTGACCCTAAGGGGCCTAACCCTTGACGGAACTCTAAACCTCAGCTGTGCATGGCATGTACCTAACTCTAACCCTAACCCTAACCCTAAGAGGCCTAACCCTAAACGGAACTCTAAACCTCACCTGTGCATGGCATGTACCTAACCCTAACACTAACCCTAACCCTAACCCTAACCCTAACCCTAACCCTAACCCTAACCCTAACCCTAACCCTAATCCTAACACTAACCCTAACCCTAACGCTAAGCCTAACCTAGACCCTAATCCTGACCCTAACCCTAACCCTAACCCTAACCCTAACCCTGACCCTAAGAGGCCTAACCCTAAACGGAACTCAACCTCAGCTGTGCATGGCATGTACCTAACCCTAACCCTAACCCTAACCCTAACCCTAACCCTAACCCTAACCCTAACCCTAATCCTAACCCTAATCCTAAACCTAACCCTAATCCTGACCCTAAGAGTCCTATCCCTAGATGGAACTCTAAACCTCAGCTGTGCATGGCAGGTACATAAACCTAACCCTAACCCTAACCCTAACCCTAACCGTAACCCTAAGCCTAACCCTAACCCTAATCCTGACCCTAAGAGGCCTAACCCAAAACGGAACTCTAAACCTCAGCTGTGCATGGCATGTACCTAACCCTAACCCTAACCCTAACCCTAACCCTCATTCTAACCCTAACCGTAACCCTAACCCTAAACCCTAACCCTAATCCTAACCCTAACCCTAACCCTAAGAGACCTAACCCTACACGGAACTCAAAACCTCAGCTGTGCATGGCATGTACCTAACCCTAACCCTAACCCTAACCCTAACCCTAACCCTAACGCTAAGCCTAACCTAGACCCTAACCCTAACCCTAACCCTAACCCTGAGAGGCCTAACCCTAAACGGAACTCTAAACCTCAGCTGTTCATGGAATGTACGTAACCCTAACCCTAACCCTAACCCTAACCCTAACCCTAACCCTAACCCTAACCCTAACTCTAACCCTAACCCTAACCCTAACCCTAACCCTAAGAGACCTAACCCTACACGGAACTAAAAACCTCAGCTGTGCATGGCATGCACCTAACCCTAACCCTAACCCTAACCCTAATCCTAACGCTAAGCCTAACCTAGACCCTAACCCTAACCCTAACCCTGAGAGGCCTAACCCTAAACGGAACTCTAAACCTCAGCTGTGCATGGCATGCACTTAACCCTAACCCTAACCCTAACCCTAACCCTAACCCTAACCCTA
>NW_026599597.1:1740000-1742500 GCF_023634155.1 Falco peregrinus | reverse complement strand
ACCCTAACGCTAACCCGAACCCTAACCCTAACCCTAATCCTGACCCTAAGAGGCCTAACCCTAAACGCAACTCTAAACCTCAGCTGTGCATGGCATGTACCTAACCCTAACCCTAACCCTAACCCTAACCCTAACCCTAACCCTAAACCTAACCCTAATCCTGACCCTAAGAGGCCTAACCCAAAACGGAACTCTAAACCTCAGCTGTGCATGGCATGCAGTTAACACTAACCCTAACTCTAACCCTAACCCTAACCCTAACGCTAACCCTAACCTTAACCCTAACCCTAACCCTAAGAGACCTAACCCAAAACGGAACTCTAAACCTCAGCTGTGCATGGCATGCACTTAACCCTAACCCTAACCCTAACCCTAACCCTAACCCTAACCCTAACCCTGACCCTAAGAGGCCTAACCCAAAACGGAACTCTAAACCTCAGCTGTGCATGGCATGCACTTAACCCTAACCCTAACCCTAACCCTAACCCTAACCCTAACCCTAAGCCTAACCCTAACACTAACCCTAACGCTAACCCTAACCCTAACTCTAATCCTGACCCTAAGGGGCCTAACCCTTGACGGAACTCTAAACCTCAGCTGTGCATGGCATGTACCTAACTCTAACCCTAACCCTAACCCTAAGAGGCCTAACCCTAAACGGAACTCTAAACCTCACCTGTGCATGGCATGTACCTAACCCTAACACTAACCCTAACCCTAACCCTAACCCTAACCCTAACCCTAACCCTAACCCTAACCCTAATCCTAACACTAACCCTAACCCTAACGCTAAGCCTAACCTAGACCCTAACCCCAACCCTAACCCTAACCCTAAGAGGCCTAACCCAAAACGGAAATCTAAACCTCAGCAGTGCATCGCATGTATGTAACCCTAACTCTAACCCTAACCCTAACCCTAAACCTAACCCTAACCCTCACCCTGACCCTAACCCTAACCCTAACCCTAACCCTAATCCTGACCCTAACCCTAACCCTAACCCTGACCCTAAGAGGCCTAACCCTAAACGGAACTCAACCTCAGCTGTGCATGGCATGTACCTAACCCTAAACCTAACCCTAACACTAACCCTAACCCTAACCCTAACCCTAATCCTAACCCTAATCCTAAACCTAACCCTAATCCTGACCCTAAGAGTCCTATCCCTAGATGGAACTCTAAACCTCAGCTGTGCATGGCAGGTACATAAACCTAACCCTAACCCTAACCCTAACCCTAACCGTAACCCTAAGCCTAACCCTAACCCTAATCCTGACCCTAAGAGGCCTAACCCAAAACGGAACTCTAAACCTCAGCTGTGCATGGCATGTACCTAACCCTAACCCTAACCCTAACCCTAACCCTCGTTCTAACCCTAACCGTAACCCTAACCCTAAACCCTAACCCTAACCCTGACCCTAACCCTAAGAGGCCTAACTCTAAACGCAACTCTAAACCTCAGCTGTGCATGGCATGTACGTAACCCAAACCCTAACCCTAACCCTAACCCTAACCCTGACCCTAAGAGGCCGAACCCAAAACGGAACTCTAAACGTCAGCTGTGCATGGCATGTACCTAACCCTAACCCTAACCCTAACCCTAACCCTAATCCTAAACCTAACTCCAATCCTGACCCTAAGAGTCCTAACCCTAGACGGAACTCTAAAACTCAGCTGTGCATGGAAGGTACATAACCCTAAACCTAACCCTAACCCTAACCCTAACCCTAACCCTAACCCTAACCCTAACCCTAACCCTGACCCTAAGAGGCCTAACCCAAAACGGAACTCTAAACCTCAGCTGTGCATGGCATGCAGTTAACCCTAACCCTAACCCTAACGCTAACCCTAACCCTAACCCTAACCCTAACCTTAACCCTAACCCCAAGAGCCCTAACCCTAAACGCAACTCTATACCTCAGCTGTGCGTGGCATGTAGGTAACCCTAACACTAACCCTAACCCTAACCCTAACCCTAACGCTAACCCTAACCCTAACCCTGACCCTAAGAGGCCTAACCCAAAACAGAACTCTAAACCTCAGCTGTGCATGGCATGCACTTAACCCTAACCCTAACCCTAACCCTAACCCTAACCGTAACCCTAAACTTAACGCTAACCCTAACCCTAACTCTAATCCTGACCCTAAGTTGCCTAACCCTTGACGGAACTCTAAACCTCAGCTGTGCATGGCATGTACATAACCCTAACCCTAACCCTAACCCTAACCCTAACCCTAACCCTAACCCTAATCCTAACACTAACCCTGACCCTAAGAGGCCTAACCCAAAACGGAACTCTAAACCTCAGCTGTGCATTGCATGCACTTAACCCTAACCCTAACCCTAACCCTAACCCTAACTCTAATCCTGACCCTATGGGGCCTACCCCTTGACGGAACTCTAAACCTCAGCTGTGCATGGCATGTACATAACCCTAACCCTAACCCTAACCCTAACCCTAAACTTAACCCTAACCCTAACCCTAACCCTAACCCTAACCC
>NW_026599597.1:1685000-1687500 GCF_023634155.1 Falco peregrinus | reverse complement strand
TAACCCTAACCCTAAGCCTAACCCTAACACTAACCCTAACCCTAACCCTAACCCTAACTCTAATCCTGACCCTAAGGGGCCTAACCCTTGACGGAACTCTAAACCTCAGCTGTGCATGGCATGTACATAACCCTAACCCTAACCCTAACCCTAACCCTAACCCTAACCCGAACCCTAACCCTAACCCTAACCCTAACCCTAATCCTGACCCTAAGAGGCCTAACCCTTGACGGAACTCTAAACCTCAGCTGTGCATGGCATGTACATAACCCTAACCCTAACCCTAACCCTAACCCTAACCCTAAACCTAACCCTAACCCTGACCCTAAGAGGCCTAACCCAAAACGGAACTCTAAACCTCAGCTGTGCATGGCATGCACTTAACCCTAACCCTAACCCTAACCCTAAACCTAATCGTAATCCTAACCCTAACCCTAACTTTAACCCTAACCATAAGAGGCCTAACCCTAAACGCAACTCTAAACCTCTAGCTGTGCATGGCATGTACATAACCCTAACCCTAACCCTAACCCTAACCCTAACCCTAACCCTGACCCTAAGAGGCCTAACACAAAACGGAACTCTAAACCTCAGCTGTGCATAGCATGCACTTAACCTTAACCCTAACCCTAACCCTTACTTTAACCCTAACCCTAATCCTAACCCTGACCCTAAGAGACCTAAACCTAAACGGAACTCTAAACCTCAGCTGTGCATGGCAGGTACATAACCCTAACCCTTACCCTAACCCTAACCCTAACCCTAACCCTAACCCTAACCCTAACCCTAACCCTAACCCTAACCCTAACCCTAACCCTAACCCTAACGCTAACCCGAACCCTAACCCTAACCCTAATCCTGACCCTAAGAGGCCTAACCCTAAACGCAACTCTAAACCTCAGCTGTGCATGGCATGTACCTAACCCTAACCCTAACCCTAAGCCTAACCCTAACCCTAACCCTGACCCTAAGAGGCCTAACCCAAAACAAAACTCTAAACCTCAGCTGTGCATGGCATGCAGTTAACACTAACCCTAACCCTAACCCTAACCCTAACCCTAACCCTAACCCTAACCTTAACCCTAACCCTAACCCTAAGTGACCTAACCCAAAACGGAACTCTAAACCTCAGTTGTACATGGCATGTACGTAACCCTAGCCCTAACCCTAACCCTAACACTGACCCTAAGAGGCCGAACCCAAAACGGAACTCTAAACCTCAGCTGTGCATGGCATGCACTCAACCCTAACCCTAACCCTAACCCTAACCCTAACCCTAACCCTAACCTTAACCCTAACCCTAACCCTAAGTGACCTAACCCAAAACGGAACTCTAAACCTCAGTTGTACATGGCATGTACGTAACCCTAGCCCTAACCCTAACCCTAACCCTAACCCTATCCCTAACCCTAACTCTTAGAGACCTAACCCAAAACGGAACTCTAAACCTCAGCTGTGCATGGCATGCACTTAACCCTAACCCTAACCCTAACCCTAACCCTAACCCTAACCCTAACCCTAACCCTAAGAGGCCTAACCCAAAACGGAACTCTAAACCTCAGCTGTGCATGGCATGCACTTAACCCTAACCCTAACCCTAACCCTAACCCTAACCCTAATCCTAACCTTAACCCTAACCCTAACCCTAACACTAACCCTAAGAGGCCTAACCCTAAACACAACTCTAAACCTCAGCTGTGCATGGCATGCACTTAACCGTAACCGTAACCGTAACCGTAACCCTAACCCTAACCCTAACCCTAACCCTAACCCTAACCCTAACCCTAAGAGGCCTAACCCTAAACGCAACTCTAAACCTCAGCTGTGCATGGCATGTACGTAACTCTAACCCTAGCCCTAACCCTAACCCTAACCCTGACCCTAAGAGGCCTAACACAAAACGGAACTCTAAACCTCAGCTGTGCATTGCATGCACTTAACCCTAACCCTAAACCTAACCCTAACCCTAACCCTCAGCTGTGCATGGCATGCACTCAACCCTAACCCTAACCCTAACCCTAACCCTAACCCTAACCCTAACCCTAACCCTAACCCTAACCCTAATCCTATCCCTAACCCTAAGAAACCTAAACCTAAACGGAACTCTAAACCTCAGCTGTGCATGGCAGGTACATAACCCTAACCCTTACCCTAACCCTAACCCTAACTCTTAGAGACCTAACCCTAAACGGAGCTCTAAACCTCAGCTGTGCATGGCATGTACCTAACCCTAACCCTAACCCCAACCCTAACCCTAACCCTAACCCTAACCCTAAACCTAACCCTAACCCTAACCCTAACCCTAACCCTAACGCTAACCCGAAACCTAACCCTAACCCTAATCCTGACCCTAAGAGGCCTAACCCTAAACGCAACTCTAAACCTCAGCTGTGCATGGCATGTACGTAACCCTAACCCTAACCCTAACCCTAACCCTAACCCTAACCCTAACCCTAACCCTAACCCTAAGAGGCCTAACCCTAAACGCAACTCTAAACCT
>NW_026599597.1:1665000-1670000 GCF_023634155.1 Falco peregrinus | reverse complement strand
TAACCCTAACCCTAACCCTAACCCTAACCCTAACCCTAAGAGGCCTAACCCAAAACGGAACTCTAAACCTCAGCTGTGCATGGCATGCACTTAACCCTAACCCTAACCCTAACCCTAACCCTAACCCTAAGCTTAACCCTAACGCTAACCCTAACCCTAACCCTGACCCTAAGAGGCCTAACTTAAAACGGAACTCTAAACCTCAGCTGTGCATGGCCTGCACTTAACCCTAACCCTAACCCTAACCCTAACCCTAACCCTAAGCCTAACCCTAACACTAACCCTAACGCTAACCCTAACCCTAACTATAATCCTGACCCTAAGGGGCCTAACCCTTGACGGAACTCTAAACCTCAGCTGTGCATGGCATGTACATAACCCGAACCCTAACCCTAACCCTAACCCTAACCCTAAACCTAACCCTAACCCTAACCCTAACCCTAACCGTAATCCTAACCCTAACCCTAACCCTAACCTTAACCCTAACCCTAAGAGGCCTAACCCTAAACGCAACTCTAAACCTCAGCTGTGCATGGCATGCACTTAACCGTAACCGTACCCGTAACCCTAACCCTAACCCTAACCCTAACCCTAACCCTAACCCTAACCGTAATCCTAACCCTAACCCTAACCCTAACCTTAACCCTAACCCTAAGAGGCCTAACCCTAAACGCAACTCTAAACCTCAGCTGTGCATGGCATGTAGGTAATCCTAACCCTAACCCTAACCCTAACCCTAACCTTAACCCTAACGCTAACCCTAACTCTAACCCTAACCCTAAGAGGCCTAACTTAAAACGGAACTCTAAACCTCAGCTGTGCATGACATGCACTTAACCCTAACCCTAACCCTAACCCTAAGCCTAACCCTAACACTAACCCTAACGCTAACCCTAACCCTAACCCTAACCCTGACCCTAAGGGGCCTAACCCTTGACGGAACTCTAAACCTCAGCTGTGCATGTCAGGTACATAATCCTAACCCTAACCCTAACTCTAACCCTAACCCTAACCCTAACCCTAACCCTAACCCTAACCCTAATCCTGACCCTAAAAGGCCTAACCCTTGACGGAACTCTAAACCTCAGCTGTGCATGGCATGTACATAACCCTAACCCTAACCCTAACCCTAACCCTAACCCTAAACCTAACCCTAACCCTGACCCTAAGAGGCCTAACCCAAAACGGAACTCTAAACCTCAGCTGTGCATGGCATGCACTTAACCATAACCCTAACCCTAACCCTAAACCTAACCGTAATCCTAACCCTAACCCTAACCCTAACCCTAACCATAAGAGGCCTAACCCTAAACGCAACTCTAAACCTCAGCTGTGCATGGCATGTACATAACCCTAACCCTAACCCTAACCCTAACCCTAACCCTAACCCTGACCCTAAGAGGCCTAACACAAAACGGAACTCTAAACCTCAGCTGTGCATAGCATGCACTTAACCCTAACCCTAACCCTAACCCTTATTTTAACCCTAACCCTAATCCTAACCCTGACCCTAAGAGACCTAAACCTAAACGGAACTCTAAACCTCAGCTGTGCATGGCAGGTACATAACCCTAACCCTTACCCTAACCCTAACCCTAACCCTAACCCTAACCCTAACCCTAACCCTAACCCTAACCCTAACGCTAACCCGAACCCTAACCCTAACCCTAATCCTGACCCTAAGAGGCCTAACCCTAAACGCAACTCTAAACCTCAGCTGTGCATGGCATGTACCTAACCCTAACCCTAACCCTAACCCTAACCCTAACCCTAACCCTGACCCTAAGAGGCCTAACCCAAAACGGAACTCTAAACCTCAGCTGTGCATGGCATGCACTCAACCCTAACCCTAACCCTAACCCTAACCCTAACCCTAACCCTAACCCTAATCCTAACCCTAACCCTAACCCTAACCCTAACCCTAACCCTAAGAGGCCTAAGTCTAAACGCAACTCTAAACCTCAGCTGTGCATGGCATGTACGTAACCCTAACCCTAACCCTAACCCTAACCCTGACCCTAAGAGGCCTAACACAAAACGGAACTCTAAACCTCAGCTGTGCATTGCATGCACTTAACCTTAACCCTAACCCTAACCCTAGTCCTCAGCTGTGCATGGCATGCACTCAGCCCTAACCCTAACCCTAACCCTAACCCTAACTTTAACCCTAACCCTAATCCTATCCCTAACCCTAAGAGACCTAAACCTAAACGGAACTCTAAACCTCAGCTGTGCATGGCATGCACTTAACCCTAACCCTAACCCTAACCCTAACCCTAATCCTAACCTTAACCCTAACCCTAGCCCTAACACTAACCCTAAGAGGCCTAACCCTAAACGCAACTCTAAACCTCAGCTGTGCATGGCATGCACTTAACCGTAACCGTAACCCTAACCCTAACCCTAAACCTAACCCTAACCCTAACCCTAACCCTAACCCTAACCCTAACCCTAACCCTTACCCTAACCCTAACCCTAAGAGGCCTAACCCTAAACGCAACTCTAAACCTCAGCTGTGCATGGCATGTACGTAACTCTAACCCTAACTCTAACCGTAACCCTAACCCTAAGAGGCCTAACTTAAAACCGAACTCTAAACCTCAGCTGTGCATGGCATGTACGTAACCCTAACCCTAACCCTAACCCTAACCCTGACCCTAAGAGGCCTAACACAAAACGGAACTCTAAACCTCAGCTGTGCATTGCATGCACTTAACCCTAACCCTAACCCTAACCCTAACCCTAACCCTCAGCTGTGCATGGCATGCACTCAACCCTAACCCTAACCCTAACCCTAACCCTAACCCTAACCGTAACCCTAACCCTAACCCTAATCCTATCCCTAACCCTAAGAGACCTAAACCTAAACGCAACTCTAAACCTCAGCTGTGCATGGCATGTACGTAACCCTAACCCTAACCCTAACCCTAACCCTGACCCTAAGAGGCCTAACACAAAACGGAACTCTAAACCTCAGCTGTGCATTGCATGCACTTAACCTTAACCCTAACCCTAACCCTAGTCCTCAGCTGTGCATGGCATGCACTCAGCCCTAACCCTAACCCTAACCCTAACCCTAACCCTAACTTTAACCCTAACCCTAATCCTATCCCTAAACCTAAGAGACCTAAACCTAAACGGAACTCTAAACCTCAGCTGTGCATGGCATGCACTTAACCCTAACCCTAACCCTAACCCTAACCCTAATCCTAACCTTAACCCTAACCCTAGCCCTAACACTAACCCTAAGAGGCCTAACCCTAAACGCAACTCTAAACCTCAGCTGTGCATGGCATGCACTTAACCGTAACCGTAACCCTAACCCTAACCCTAAACCTAACCCTAACCCTAACCCTAACCCTAACCCTAACCCTAACCCTAACCCTTACCCTAACCCTAACCCTAAGAGGCCTAACCCTAAACGCAACTCTAAACCTCAGCTGTGCATGGCATGTACGTAACTCTAACACTAACTCTAACCGTAACCCTAACCCTAAGAGGCCTAACTTAAAACCGAACTCTAAACCTCAGCTGTGCATGGCATGTACGTAACCCTAACCCTAACCCTAACCCTAACCCTGACCCTAAGAGGCCTAACACAAAACGGAACTCTAAACCTCAGCTGTGCATTGCATGCACTTAACCCTAACCCTAACCCTAACCCTAACCCTAACCCTCAGCTGTGCATGGCATGCACTCAACCCTAACCCTAACCCTAACCCTAACCCTAACCCTAACCCTAACCCTAACCCTAATCCTATCCCTAACCCTAAGAGACCTAAACCTAAACGGAACTCTAAACCTCAGCTGTGCATGGCATGTACCTAACCCTAACCCTAACCCTAACCCTAACCCTAACCCTAACTCTTAGAGACCTAACCCTAAACGGAGCTCTAAACCTCAGCTGTGCATGGCATGTACCTAACCCTAACTCTAACCCTAACCCTAAACCTAACCCTAACCCTAACCCTAACCCTAACCCTAAACCTAACCCTAACCCTAACCCTAACGCTAACCCGAAACCTAACCCTAACCCTAATCCTGACCCTAAGAGGCCTAACCCTAAACGCAACTCTAAACCTCAGCTGTGCATGGCATGTACGTAACCCTAACCCTAACCCTAACCCTAACCCTAACCTTAACCCTAACCCTAAGATGCCTAACCCTAAACGCAACTCTAAACCTCAGCTGTGCATGGCATGTAGGTAATCCTAACCCTAACCCTAACCCTAACCTTAACCCTAACGCTAACCCTAACCCTAACCCTGACCCTAAGAGGCCTAACTTAAAACGGAACTCTAAACCTCAGCTGTGCATGGCATGCACTTAACCCTAACCCTAACCCTAACCCTAACCCTAACCCTAAGCCTAACCCTAACACTAACCCTAACCCTAACCCTAACCCTAACTCTAATCCTGACCCTAAGGGGCCTAACCCTTGACGGAACTCTAAACCTCAGCTGTGCATGGCATGTACATAACCCTAACCCTAACCCTAACCCTAACCCTAACCCTAACCCGAACCCTAACCCTAACCCTAACCCTAACCCTAATCCTGACCCTAAGAGGCCTAACCCTTGACGGAACTCTAAACCTCAGCTGTGCATGGCATGTACATAACCCTAACCCTAACCCTAACCCTAACCCTAACCCTAAACCTAACCCTAACCCTGACCCTAAGAGGCCTAACCCAAAACGGAACTCTAAACCTCAGCTGTGCATGGCATGCACTTAACCCTAACCCTAACCCTAACCCTAAACCTAATCGTAATCCTAACCCTAACCCTAACTTTAACCCTAACCATAAGAGGCCTAACCCTAAACGCAACTCTAAACCTCTAGCTGTGCATGGCATGTACATAACCCTAACCCTAACCCTAACCCTAACCCTAACCCTAACCCTGACCCTAAGAGGCCTAACACAAAACGGAACTCTAAACCTCAGCTGTGCATAGCATGCACTTAACCTTAACCCTAACCCTAACCCTTACTTTAACCCT
>NW_026599597.1:1635000-1642500 GCF_023634155.1 Falco peregrinus | reverse complement strand
CCCTAACCCTAACCCTAACTTTAACCCTAACCCTAATCCTATCCCTAACCCTAAGAGACCTAAACCTAAACGGAACTCTAAACCTCAGCTGTGCATGGCAGGTACATAACCCTAAACCTTACCCTAACCCTAACCCTAACCCTATCCCTAACCCTAACTCTTAGAGACCTAACCCAAAACGGAACTCTAAACCTCAGCTGTGCATGGCATGCACTTAACCCTAACCCTAACCCTAACCCTAACCCTAACCCTAACCCTAAGAGGCCTAACCCAAAACGGAACTCTAAACCTCAGCTGTGCATGGCATGCACTTAACCCTAACCCTAACCCTAAACCTAACCCTAATCCTAACCTTAACCTTAACCCTAACCCTAACACTAACCCTAAGAGGCCTAACCCTAAACGCAACTCTAAACCTCAGCTGTGCATGGCATGCACTTAACCGTAACCGTAACCGTAACCCTAACCCTAACCCTAACCCTAACCCTAACCCTAACCCTAACCCTAACCCTAACCGTAACCCTAAGAGGCCTAACCCTAAACGCAACTCTAAACCTCAGCTGTGCATGGCATGTACGTAACTCTAACCCTAACCCTAACCCTAACCGTAACCCTGACCCTAAGAGGCCTAACTTAAAACGGAACTCTAAACCTCAGCTGTGCATGGCATGTACGTAACCCTAACCCTAACCCTAACCCTAACCTTAACCCTAAGAGGCCTAACACAAAACGGAACTCTAAACCTCAGCTGTGCATTGCATGCACTTAACCCTAACCCTACCCCTAACCCTAACCCTAACCCTCAGCTGTGCATGGCATGCACTCAACCCTAACCCTAACCCTAACCCTAACCCTAACCCTAACCCTAACCCTAACCCTAACCCTAACCCTAACCCTAACCCTGACCCTAAGAGGCCTAACACAAAACGGAACTCTAAACCTCAGCTGTGCATTGCATGCACTTAACCCTAACCCTAACCCTAACCCTAGTCCTCAGCTGTGCATGGCATGCACTCAGCCCTAACCCTAACCCTAACCCTAACCCTAACATTAACCCTAACCCTAATCCTATCCCTAACCCTAAGAGACCTAAACCTAAACGGAACTCTAAACCTCAGCTGTGCATGGCAGGTACATAACCCTAACCCTTACCCTAACCCTAACCCTAACCCTATCCCTAACCCTAACTCTTAGAGACCTAACCCAAAACGGAACTCTAAACCTCAGCTGTGCATGACATGCACTTAACCCTAACCCTAACCCTAACCCTAACCCTAACCCTAACCCTAACCCTAAGAGGCCTAACCCAAAACGGAACTCTAAACCTCAGCTGTGCATGGCATGCACTTAACCCTAACCCTAACCCTAAACCTAACCCTAATCCTAACCTTAACCTTAACCCTAACCCTAACACTAACCCTAAGAGGCCTAACCCTAAACGCAACTCTAAACCTCAGCTGTGCATGGCATGCACTTAACCGTAACCGTAACCGTAACCCTAACCCTAACCCTAACCCTAACCCTAACCCTAACCCTAACCCTAACCCTAACCGTAACCCTAAGAGGCCTAACCCTAAACGCAACTCTAAACCTCAGCTGTGCATGGCATGTACGTAACTCTAACCCTAACCCTAACCCTAACCGTAACCCTGACCCTAAGAGGCCTAACTTAAAACGGAACTCTAAACCTCAGCTGTGCATGGCATGTACGTAACCCTAACCCTAACCCTAACCCTAACCTTAACCCTAAGAGGCCTAACACAAAACGGAACTCTAAACCTCAGCTGTGCATTGCATGCACTTAACCCTAACCCTACCCCTAACCCTAACCCTAACCCTCAGCTGTGCATGGCATGCACTCAACCCTAACCCTAACCCTAACCCTAACCCTAACCCTAACCCTAACCCTAACCCTAACCCTAATCCTATCCCTAACCCTAAGAGACCTAAACCTAAACGGAACTCTAAACCTCAGCTGTGCATGGCAGGTACATAACCCTAACCCTTACCCTAACTTTAACCCTAACCCTAACCCTAACCCTAACCCTAACTCTTAGAGACCTAACCCTAAACGTAGCTCTAAACCTCAGCTGTGCATGGCATGTACCTAACCCTAACTCTAACCCTAACCCTAACCCTAACCCTAACCCTAACCCTAACCCTAACCCTAACCCTAACCCTAACCCTAACCCTAACCCTAACCCTAACGCTAACCCGAAACCTAACCCTAACCCTAATCCTGACCCTAAGAGGCCTAACCCTAAACGCAACTCTAAACCTCAGCTGTGCATGGCATGTACGTAACCCTAATCCTAACCCTAACCCTAACCCTAACCCTAACCCTAACCCTAACCCTAAGAGGCCTAACCCAAAACGGAACTCTAAACCTCAGCTGTGCATGGCATGCACTTAACCCTAACCCTAACCCTAACCCTAACCCTAACCCTAACCCTAACCCTAACTGACCTAACCCAAAACGGAACTCTAAACCTCAGCTGTGCATGGCATGCACTTAACCCTAACCCTAACCCTAACCCTAACCCTAACCTTAACCCTAACCCTAACCCTAACCCTAACCCTAAGAGGCCTAACTCTAAACGCAACTCTAAACCTCAGCTGTGCATGGCGTGCACTTAACCGTAACCATAACCGTAACCCTAACCCTAACCCTAACCCTAACCTTAACCCTAACCCTAACCCTAACCCTAAGTGACCTAACCCAAAACGGAACTCTAAACCTCAGCTGTGCATGGCATGCAGTTAACACTAACCCTAACCCTAACCCTAACCCTAACCCTAACCCTAACCTTAACCCTAACCCTAACCCTAAGTGACCTAACCCAAAACGGAACTCTAAACCTCAGCTGTACATGGCATGTACGTAACCCTAGCCCTAACCCTAACCCTAACCCTGACCCTAAGAGGCCGAACCCAAAACGGAACTCTAAACCTCAGCTGTGCATGGCATGCACTCAACCCTAACCCTAACCCTAACCCTAACCCTAACCCTAACCCTAACCCTAACCCTAACCCTAACCCTAACCCTAACCCTAACCCTAACCCTAAGAGGCCTAACTCTAAACGCAACTCTAAACCTCAGCTGTGCATGGCATGTACGTAACCCTAACCCTAACCCTAACTCTAACCCTGACCCTAAGAGGCCTAACACAAAACGGAACTCTAAACCTCAGCTGTGCATTGCATGCACTTAACCCTAACCCTAACCCTAACCCTAACCCTAGTCCTCAGCTGTGCATGGCATGCACTCAACCCTAACCCTAACCCTAACCCTAACCCTAACTTTAACCCTAACCCTAATCCTATCCCGAACCCTAAGAGACCTAAACCTAAACGGAACTCTAAACCTCAGCTGTGCATGGCAGGTACATAACCCTAACCCTTACCCTAACCCTAACCCTAACCCTATCCCTAACCCTAACCCTAAGAGACCTAACCCTAAACGGAACTCTAAACCTCAGCTGTGCATGGCATGTACCTAACCCTAACCCTAACCCTAACCCTAACCCTAACCCTAACCCTAACCCTAACCCTAACCCTAACCCTAACCCTAACCCTAACCGTAATCCTAACCCTAACCCTAACCCTAATCCTGACCCTAACCCTAACCCTAACCCTAACCCTAACCCTAATCCTGACCCTAAGAGGCCTAACCCAAAACGGAACTCTAAACCTCAGCTGTGCATGGCATGCACTTAACCCTAACCCTAACCCTAACCCTAACCCTAACCCTAATCCTAACCTTAACCCTAACCCTAACTCTAACCCTAACCCTAAGAGGCCTAACCCTAAACACAACTCTAAACCTCAGCTGTGCATGGCATGCACTTAACCGTAACAGTAACCGTAACCGTAACCGTAACCGGAACCGTAACCGTAACCGTAACCGTAACCCTAACCCTAACCCTAACCCTAACCCTAACCCTAACCCTAACCCTAACCGTAATCCTAACCCTAACCCTAACCCTAACCCTAAGAGGCCTAACCCTAAACGCAACTCTAAACCTCAGCTGTGCATGGCATGCACTTAACCGTAACCGTAACCGTAACCGTAACCCTAACCCTAACCCTAACCCTAACCCTAACCCTAACCCTAACCCTAACCCTAACCCTAACCCTAAGAGGCCTAACCCTAAACGCAACTCTAAACCTCAGCTGTGCATGGCATGTACGTAACTCTAACCCTAACTCTAACCGTAACCCTGACCCTAAGAGGCCTAACTTAAAACGGAACTCTAAACCTCAGCTGTGCATGGCATGTACGTAACCCTAACCCTAACCCTAACCCTAACCCTGACCCTAAGAGGCCTAACACAAAACGGAATTCTAAACCTCAGCTGTGCATTGCATGCACTTAACCCTAACCCTAACCCTAACCCTAACCCTAACCCTCAGCTGTGCATGGCATGCACTCAACCCTAACCCTAACCCTAACCCTAACCCTAACTCTAATCCTGACCCTAAGGGGCCTAACCCTTGACGGAACTCTAAACCTCAGCTGTGCATGGCATGTACATAACCCTAACCCTAACCCTAACCCTAACCCTAACCCTAACCCGAACCCTAACCCTAACCCTAACCCTAACCCTAATCCTGACCCTAAGAGGCCTAACCCTTGACGGAACTCTAAACCTCAGCTGTGCATGGCATGTACATAACCCTAACCCTAACCCTAACCCTAACCCTAACCCTAACCCTAAACCTAACCCTAACCCTGACCCTAAGAGGCCTAACCCAAAACGGAACTCTAAACCTCAGCTGTGCATGGCATGCACTTAACCCTAACCATAACCCTAACCCTAAACCTAACCGTAATCCTAACCCTAACCCTAACCCTAACCCTAACCATAAGAGGCCTAACCCTAAACGCAACTCTAAACCTCTAGCTGTGCATGGCATGTACATAACCCTAACCCTAACCCTAACCCTAACCCTAACCCTAACCCTAACCCTGACCCTAAGAGGCCTAACACAAAACGGAACTCTAAACCTCAGCTGTGCATAGCATGCACTTAACCTTAACCCTAACCCTAACCCTTACTTTAACCCTAACCCTAATCCTAACCCTGACCCTAAGAGACCTAAACCTAAACGGAACTCTAAACCTCAGCTGTGCATGGCAGGTACATAACCCTAACCCTTACCCTAACCCTAACCCTAACCCTAACCCTAAACCTAACCCTAACCCTAACCCTAACCCTAACCCTAACGCTAACCCGAACCCTAACCCTAACCCTAATCCTGACCCTAAGAGGCCTAACCCTAAACGCAACTCTAAACCTCAGCTGTGCATGGCATGTACCTAACCCTAACCCTAACCCTAAACCTAACCCTAACCCTAACCCTGACCCTAAGAGGCCTAACCCAAAACGGAACTCTAAACCTCAGCTGTGCATGGCATGCAGTTAACACTAACCCTAACCCTAACCCTAACCCTAACCCTAACCCTAACCTTAACCCTAACCCTAACCCTAAGTGACCTAACCCAAAACGGAACTCTAAACCTCAGTTGTACATGGCATGTACGTAACCCTAGCCCTAACCCTAACCCTAACCCTGACCCTAAGAGGCCGAACCCAAAACGGAACTCTAAACCTCAGCTGTGCATGGCATGCACTCAACCCTAACCCTAACCCTAACCCTAACCCTAACCCTAACCCTAACCCTAACCCTAACCCTAAGAGGCCTAACTCTAAACGCAACTCTAAACCTCAGCTGTGCATGGCATGTACGTAACCCTAACCCTAACCCTAACCCTAACCCTGACCCTAAGAGGCCTAACACAAAACGGAACTCTAAACCTCAGCTGTGCATTGCATGCACTTAACCCTAACCCTAACCCTAACCCTAGTCCTCAGCTGTGCATGGCATGCACTCAGCCCTAACCCTAACCCTAACCCTAACCCTAACTTTAACCCTAACCCTAATCCTATCCCTAACCCTAAGAGACCTAAACCTAAACGGAACTCTAAACCTCAGCTGTGCATGGCAGGTACATAACCCTAACCCTTACCCTAACCCTAACCCTAACCCTATCCCTAACCCTAACTCTTAGAGACCTAACCCAAAACGGAACTCTAAACCTCAGCTGTGCATGGCATGCACTTAACCCTAACCCTAACCCTAACCCTAACCCTATCCCTAACCCTAACCCTAAGAGGCCTAACCCAAAACGGAACTCTAAACCTCAGCTGTGCATGGCATGCACTTAACCCTAACCCTAACCCTAACCCTAACCCTAATCCTAACCTTAACCCTAACCCTAACCCTAACACTAACCCTAAGAGGCCTAACCCTAAACGCAACTCTAAACCTCAGCTGTGCATGGCATGCACTTAACCGTAACCATAACCGTAACCGTAACCCTAACCCTAACCCTAACCCTAACCCTAACCCTAACCCTAACCCTAAGAGGCCTAACCCTAAACGCAACTCTAAACCTCAGCTGTGCATGGCATGTACGTAACTCTAACCCTAACCCTAACCCTAACCGTAACCCTGACCCTAAGATGCCTAACTTAAAACGGAACTCTAAACCTCAGCTGTGCATGGCATGTACGTAACCCTAACCCTAACCCTAACCCTAACCCTGACCCTAAGAGGCCTAACACAAAACGGAACTCTAAACCTCAGCTGTGCATGGCATGCACTTAACCCTAACCCTAACCCTAACCCTAACCCTAACCCTCAGCTGTGCATGGCATGCACTCAACCCTAACCCTAACCCTAACCCTAACCCTAACCCTAACCCTAACCCTAACCCTAACCCTAACCCTAATCCTATCCCTAACCCTAAGAGACCTAAACCTAAACGGAACTCTAAACCTCAGCTGTGCATGGCAGGTACATAACCCTAACCCTTACCCTAACCCTAACCCTAACCCTAATCCTAACCCTAACCCTAACCCTAACCCTAACCCTAACGCTAACCCGAACCCTAACCCTAACCCTAATCCTGACCCTAAGAGGCCTAACCCAAAACGGAACTCTAAACCTCAGCTGTGCATGGCATGTACCTAACCCTAACCCTAACCCTAAGCCTAACCCTAACCCTAACCCTGACCCTAAGAGGCCTAACACAAAACGGAACTCTAAACCTCAGCTGTGCATGGCACGCAGTTAACACTAACCCTAACCCTAACCCTAACCCTAACCCTAACCCTAACCTTAACCCTAACCCTAACCCTAAGTGACCTAACCCAAAACGGAACTCTAAACCTCAGTTGTACATGGCATGTACGTAACCCTAGCCCTAACCCTAACCCTAACCCTGACCCTAAGAGGCCTAACTCTAAACGCAACTCTAAACCTCAGCTGTGCATGGCATGTACGTAACCCTAACCCTAACCCTAACCCTAACCCTAACCCTGACCCTAAGAGGCCTAACACAAAACGGAACTCTAAACCTCAGCTGTGCATTGCATGCACTTAACCCTAACCCTAACCCTAACCCTAGTCCTCAGCTGTGCATGGCATGCACTC
>NW_026599597.1:1615000-1630000 GCF_023634155.1 Falco peregrinus | reverse complement strand
TAACCCTAACCCTAACCCTAACCTTAACCCTAAGAGGCCTAACACAAAACGGAACTCTAAACCTCAGCTGTGCATTGCATGCACTTAACCCTAACCCTACCCCTAACCCTAACCCTAACCCTCAGCTGTGCATGGCATGCACTCAACCCTAACCCTAACCCTAACCCTAACCCTAACCCTAACCCTAACCCTAACCCTAACCCTAATCCTATCCCTAACCCTAAGAGACCTAAACCTAAACGGAACTCTAAACCTCAGCTGAGCATGGCAGGTACATAACCCTAACCCTTACCTTAACTTTAACCCTAACCCTAACCCTAACCCTAACCCTAACCCTAAGAGGCCTAACCCTAAACGGAGCTCTAAACCTCAGCTGTGCATGGCATGCACTTAACCCTAACCCTAACCCTAACCCTAACCCTAACCCTAACCCTAAGAGGCCTAACCCTAAACGGAGCTCTAAACCTCAGCTGTGCATGGCATGCACTTAACCCTAACCCTAACCCTAACCCTAACCCTAACCCTAACCCTAACCCTAACCCTAACTGACCTAACCCAAAACGGAACTCTAAACCTCAGCTGTGCATGGCATGCACTTAACCCTAACCCTAACCCTAACCCTAATCCTAACCTTAACCCTAACCCTAACCCTAACCCTAACCCTAACCCTAAGAGGCCTAACTCTAAACGCAACTCTAAACCTCAGCTGTGCATGGCATGCACTTAACCGTAACCCTAACCGTAACCCTAACCCTAACCTTAACCCTAACCCTAACCCTAACCCTAACCCTAACCCTAACCCTAACCCTAACCCTAAGAGGCCTAACCCTAAACGCAACTCTAAACCTCAGCTGTGCATGGCATGTAGGTAATCCTAACCCTAACCCTAACCCTAACCTTAACCCTAACGCTAACCCTAACCCTAACCCTGACCCTAAGAGGCCTAACTTAAAACGGAACTCTAAACCTCAGCTGTGCATGGCATGCACTTAACCCTAACCCTAACCCTAACCCTAACCCTAACCCTAACCCTAAGCCTAACCCTAACACTAACCCTAACGCTAACCCTAACCCTAACTCTAATCCTGACCCTAAGGGGCCTAACCCTTGACGGAACTCTAAACCTCAGCTGTGCATGGCATGTACATAACCCTAACCCTAACCCTAACCCTAACCCTAACCCTAACCCTAACCCTAACCATAACCCTAACCCTAACCCTAACCCTAACCCTAACCCTAACCCTAACCCTAACCCTAACCTTAACCCTAACCCTAAGAGGCCTAACCCTAAACGCAACTCTAAACCTCAGCTGTGCATGGCATGCACTTAACCGTAACCGTAACCGTAACCCTAACCGTAACCCTAACCCTAACCCTAACCCTAACCCTAACCCTAACCCTAACCCTAACCCTAACCGTAATCCTAACCCTAACCCTAACTCTAACCTTAACCCTAACCCTAAGAGGCCTAACCCTAAACGCAACTCTAAACCTCAGCTGTGCATGGCATGTAGGTAATCCTAACCCTAACCCTAACCCTAACCTTAACCCTAACGCTAACCCTAACCCTAACCCTGACCCTAAGAGGCCTAACTTAAAACGGAACTCTAAACCTCAGCTGTGCATGGCATGCACTTAACCCTAACCCTAACCCTAACCCTAACCCTAAGCCTAACCCTAACACTAACCCTAACGCTAACCCTAACCCTAACTCTAATCCTGACCCTAAGGGGCCTAACCCTTGACGGAACTCTAAACCTCAGCTGTGCATGGCATGTACATAACCCTAACCCTAACCCTAACCCTAACCCTAACCCTAATCCTGACCCTAAGAGGCCTAACCCTTGACGGAACTCTAAACCTCAGCTGTGCATGGCATGTACATAACCCTAACCCTAACCCTAACCCTAACCCTAACCCTAACCCTAACCCTAAACCTAACCCTAACCCTGACCCTAAGAGGCCTAACCCAAAACGGAACTCTAAACCTCAGCTGTGCATGGCATGCACTTAACCCTAACCCTAACACTAACCCTAAACCTAACCGTAATCCTAACCCTAACCCTAACCCTAACCCTAACCATAAGAGGCCTAACTCTAAACGCAACTCTAAACCTCAGCTGTGCATGGCATGTACATAACCCTAACTCTAACCCTAACCCTAACCCTAACCCTAACCCTGACCCTAAGAGGCCTAACACAAAACGGAACTCTAAACCTCAGCTGTGCATAGCATGCACTTAACCCTAACCCTAACCCTAACCCTTACTTTAACCCTAACCCTAATCCTAACCCTGACCCTAAGAGACCTAAACCTAAATGGAACTCTAAACCTCAGCTGTGCATGGCAGGTACATAACCCTAACCCTAACCCTAACCCTAACCCTAACCCTAACCCTAACCCTAACCCTAACCCTAACGCTAACCCGAACCCTAACCCTAACCCTAATCCTGACCCTAAGAGGCCTAACCCTAAACGCAACTCTAAACCTCAGCTGTGCATGGCATGTACCTAACCCTAACCCTAACCCTAAACCTAACCCTAACCCTAACCCTGACCCTAAGAGGCCTAACCCAAAACGGAACTCTAAACCTCAGCTGTGCATGGCATGCAGTTAACACTAACCCTAACCCTAACCCTAACCCTAACCCTAACCCTAACCTTAACCCTAACCCTAACCCTAAGTGACCTAACCCAAAACGGAACTCTAAACCTCAGCTGTACATGGCATATACGTAACCCTAGCCCTAACCCTAACCCTAACCCTGACCCTAAGAGGCCGAACCCAAAACGTAACTCTAAACCTCAGCTGTGCATGGCATGCACTCAACCCTAACCCTAACCCTAACCCTAACCCTAACCCTAACCCTAACCCTAACCCTAACCCTAACCCTAACCCTAACCCTAAGAGGCCTAACTCTAAACGCAACTCTAAACCTCAGCTGTGCATGGCATGTACGTAACCCTAACCCTAACCCTAACTCTAACCCTGACCCTAAGAGGCCTAACACAAAACGGAACTCTAAACCTCAGCTCTGCATTGCATGCACTTAACCCTAACCCTAACCCTAACCCTAACCCTAGTCCTCAGCTGTGCATGGCATGCACTCAACCCTAACCCTAACCCTAACCCTAACCCTAACTTTAACCCTAACCCTAATCCTATCCCGAACCCTAAGAGACCTAAACCTAAACGGAACTCTAAACCTCAGCTGTGCATGGCAGGTACATAACCCTAACCCTTACCCTAACCCTAACCCTAACCCTATCCCTAACCCTAACTCTTAGAGACCTAACCCTAAACGGAGCTCTAAACCTCAGCTGTGCATGGCATGTACCTAACCCTAACCCTAACCCTAACCCTAACCCTAACCCTAACCCTAACCCTAACCCTAAACCTAACCCTAACCCTAACCCTAAGAGGCCTAACCCAAAACGGAACTCTAAACCTCAGCTGTGCATGGCATGCACTTAACCCTAACCCTAACCCTAACCCTAACCCTAACCCTAACCCTAACCCTAAGAGGCCTAACCCAAAACAGAACTCTAAACCTCAGCTGTGCATGGCATGCACTTAACCCTAACCCTAACCCTAACCCTAACCCTAATCCTAACCTTAACCCTAAACCTTACCCTAACACTAACCCTAAGAGGCCTAACCCTAAACGCAACTCTAAACCTCAGCTGTGCATGGCATGCACTTAACCGTAACCGTAACCGTAACCGTAACCCTAACCCTAACCCTAACCCTAACCCTAACCCTAACCGTAATCCTAACCCTAACCCTAACCCTAAACGCAACTCTAAACCTCAGCTGTGCATGGCATATAGGTAATCCTAACCCTAACCCTAACCCTAAGCTTAACCCTAACGCTAACCCTAACCCTAACCCTGACCCTAAGAGGCCTAACCCAAAACGGAACTCTAAACCTCAGCTGTGCATGGCATGCACTTAACCCTAACCCTAATCCTAACCCTAACCCTAACCCTAAGCCTAACACTAACACTAATCCTAACGCTAACCCTAACCCTAACTCTAATCCTGACCCTAAGGGGCCTAACCCTTGACGGAACTCTAAACCTCAGCTGTGCATGGCATGTACATAACCCTAACCCTAACCCTAACCCTAACCCTAACCCTAACCCTAACCCTAACCCTAACCCTAACCCTAACCCTAACCCTAATCCTGACCCTAAGAGGCCTAACCCTTGACGGAACTCTAAACCTCAGCTGTGCATGGCATGTACATAACCCTAACCCTAACCCTAACCCTAACCCTAACCCTAACCCTAAACCTAACCCTAACCCTGACCCTAAGAGGCCTAACCCAAAACGGAACTCTAAACCTCAGCTGTGCATGGCATGCACTTAACCCTAACCCTAACCCTAACCCTAAACCTAACCGTAATCCTAATCCTAACCCTAACCCTAACCCTAACCATAAGAGGCCTAACCCTAAACGCAACTCTAAACCTCAGCTGTGCATGGCATGTACATAACCCTAACCCTAACCCTAACCCTAACCCTAACCCTAACCCTAACCCTGACCCTAAGAGGCCTAACACAAAACGGAACTCTAAACCTCAGCTGTGCATAGCATGCACTTAACCCTAACCCTAACCCTAACCCTTACTTTAACCCTAACCCTAATCCTAACCCTGACCCTAAGAGACCTAAACCTAAACGGAACTCTAAACCTCAGCTGTGCATGGCAGGTACATAACCCTAACCCTTACCCTAACCCTAACCCTAACCCTATCCCTAACCCTAACTCTTAGAGACCTAACCCTAAACGGAGCTCTAAACCTCAGCTGTGCATGGCATGTACCTAACAGTAACCCTAACCCTAACCCTTACCCTAACCCTAACCCTAACCCTAACCCTAAACCTAACCCTAACCCTAACCCTAACCCTAACCCTAACCCTAACGCTAACCCGAAACCTAACCCTAACCCTAATCCTGACCCTAAGAGGCCTAACCCTAAACGCAACTCTAAACCTCAGCTGTGCATGGCATGTACGTAACCCTAACCCTAACCCTAACCCTAACCCTAACCCTAACCCTAACCCTAACCCTAAGAGGCCTAACCCAAAACGGAACTCTAAACCTCAGCTGTGCATGGCATGCACTTAACCCTAACCCTAACCCTAACCCTAACCCTAACCCTAACCCTAACCCTAAGAGGCCTAACCCAAAACAGAACTCTAAACCTCAGCTGTGCATGGCATGCACTTAACCCTAACCCTAACCCTAACCCTAACCCTAACCCTAACCTTAACCCTAAACCTTACCCTAACACTAACCCTAAGAGGCCTAACCCTAAACGCAACTCTAAACCTCAGCTGTGCATGGCATGCACTTAACCGTAACCGTAACCGTAACCGTAACCCTAACCCTAACCCTAACCCTAACCCTAACCCTAACCGTAATCCTAACCCTAACCCTAACCCTAACCTTAACCCTAACCCTAAGAGGCCTAACCCTAAACGCAACTCTAAACCTCAGCTGTGCATGGCATGCACTTAACCGTAACCGTAACCGTAACCGTAACCCTAACCCTAACCCTAACCCTAACCCTAACCTTAACCCTAACCCTAACCCTAAGTGACCTAACCCAAAACGTAACTCTAAACCTCAGTTGTACATGGCATGTACGTAACTCTAACCCTAACCCTAACCCTAACCATAACCCTGACCCTAAGAGGCCTAACTTAAAACGGAACTCTAAACCTCAGCTGTGCATGGCATGTACGTAACCCTAACCCTAACCCTAACCCTAACCTTAACCCTAAGAGGCCTAACACAAAACGGAACTCTAAACCTCAGCTGTGCATTGCATGCACTTAACCCTAACCCTACCCCTAACCCTAACCCTAACCCTCAGCTGTGCATGGCATGCACTCAACCCTAACCCTAACCCTAACCCTAACCCTAACCCTAACCCTAATCCTATCCCTAACCCTAAGAGACCTAAACCTAAACGGAACTCTAAACCTCAGCTGAGCATGGCAGGTACATAACCCTAACCCTTACCCTAACTTTAACCCTAACCCTAACCCTAACCCTAACCCTAACCCTAAGAGGCCTAACCCTAAACGGAGCTCTAAACCTCAGCTGTGCATGGCATGCACTTAACCCTAACCCTAACCCTAACCCTAACCCTAACCCTAACCCTAAGAGGCCTAACCCTAAACGGAGCTCTAAACCTCAGCTGTGCATGGCATGCACTTAACCCTAACCCTAACCCTAACCCTAACCCTAACCCTAACCCTAACCCTAACCCTAACCCTAACTGACCTAACCCAAAACGGAACTCTAAACCTCAGCTGTGCATGGCATGCACTTAACCCTAACCCTAACCCTAACCCTAATCCTAACCTTAACCCTAACCCTAACCCTAACCCTAACCCTAAGAGGCCTAACTCTAAACGCAACTCTAAACCTCAGCTGTGCATGGCATGCACTTAACCGTAACCCTAACCGTAACCCTAACCCTAACCTTAACCCTAACCCTAACCCTAACCCTAACCCTAACCCTAACCCTAACCCTAACCCTAAGAGGCCTAACCCTAAACGCAACTCTAAACCTCAGCTGTGCATGGCATGTAGGTAATCCTAACCCTAACCCTAACCCTAACCTTAACCCTAACGCTAACCCTAACCCTAACCCTGACCCTAAGAGGCCTAACTTAAAACGGAACTCTAAACCTCAGCTGTGCATGGCATGCACTTAACCCTAACCCTAACCCTAACCCTAACCCTAACCCTAACCCTAAGCCTAACCCTAACACTAACCCTAACGCTAACCCTAACCCTAACTCTAATCCTGACCCTAAGGGGCCTAACCCTTGACGGAACTCTAAACCTCAGCTGTGCATGGCATGTACATAACCCTAACCCTAACCCTAACCCTAACCCTAACCCTAACCCTAACCCTAACCATAACCCTAACCCTAACCCTAACCCTAACCCTAACCCTAACCCTAACCCTAACCCTAACCTTAACCCTAACCCTAAGAGGCCTAACCCTAAACGCAACTCTAAACCTCAGCTGTGCATGGCATGCACTTAACCGTAACCGTAACCGTAACCCTAACCGTAACCCTAACCCTAACCCTAACCCTAACCCTAACCCTAACCCTAACCCTAACCCTAACCCTAACCGTAATCCTAACCCTAACCCTAACTCTAACCTTAACCCTAACCCTAAGAGGCCTAACCCTAAACACAACTCTAAACCTCAGCTGTGCATGGCATGTAGGTAATCCTAACCCTAACCCTAACCCTAACCTTAACCCTAACGCTAACCCTAACCCTAACCCTGACCCTAAGAGGCCTAACTTAAAACGGAACTCTAAACCTCAGCTGTGCATGGCATGCACTTAACCCTAACCCTAACCCTAACCCTAACCCTAAGCCTAACCCTAACACTAACCCTAACGCTAACCCTAACCCTAACTCTAATCCTGACCCTAAGGGGCCTAACCCTTGACGGAACTCTAAACCTCAGCTGTGCATGGCATGTACATAACCCTAACCCTAACCCTAACCCTAACCCTAACCCTAATCCTGACCCTAAGAGGCCTAACCCTTGACGGAACTCTAAACCTCAGCTGTGCATGGCATGTACATAACCCTAACCCTAACCCTAACCCTAACCCTAACCCTAACCCTAACCCTAAACCTAACCCTAACCCTGACCCTAAGAGGCCTAACCCAAAACGGAACTCTAAACCTCAGCTGTGCATGGCATGCACTTAACCCTAACCCTAACACTAACCCTAAACCTAACCGTAATCCTAACCCTAACCCTAACCCTAACCCTAACCATAAGAGGCCTAACTCTAAACGCAACTCTAAACCTCAGCTGTGCATGGCATGTACATAACCCTAACTCTAACCCTAACCCTAACCCTAACCCTAACCCTGACCCTAAGAGGCCTAACACAAAACGGAACTATAAACCTCAGCTGTGCATAGCATGCACTTAACCCTAACCCTAACCCTAACCCTTACTTTAACCCTAACCCTAATCCTAACCCTGACCCTAAGAGACCTAAACCTAAATGGAACTCTAAACCTCAGCTGTGCATGGCAGGTACATAACCCTAACCCTAACCCTAACCCTAACCCTAACCCTAACCCTAACCCTAACCCTAACCCTAACGCTAACCCGAACCCTAACCCTAACCCTAATCCTGACCCTAAGAGGCCTAACCCTAAACGCAACTCTAAACCTCAGCTGTGCATGGCATGTACCTAACCCTAACCCTAACCCTAAACCTAACCCTAACCCTAACCCTGACCCTAAGAGGCCTAACCCAAAACGGAACTCTAAACCTCAGCTGTGCATGGCATGCAGTTAACACTAACCCTAACCCTAACCCTAACCCTAACCCTAACCCTAACCTTAACCCTAACCCTAACCCTAAGTGACCTAACCCAAAACGGAACTCTAAACCTCAGCTGTACATGGCATATACGTAACCCTAGCCCTAACCCTAACCCTAACCCTGACCCTAAGAGGCCGAACCCAAAACGTAACTCTAAACCTCAGCTGTGCATGGCATGCACTCAACCCTAACCCTAACCCTAACCCTAACCCTAACCCTAACCCTAACCCTAACCCTAACCCTAACCCTAACCCTAACCCTAAGAGGCCTAACTCTAAACGCAACTCTAAACCTCAGCTGTGCATGGCATGTACGTAACCCTAACCCTAACCCTAACTCTAACCCTGACCCTAAGAGGCCTAACACAAAACGGAACTCTAAACCTCAGCTCTGCATTGCATGCACTTAACCCTAACCCTAACCCTAACCCTAACCCTAGTCCTCAGCTGTGCATGGCATGCACTCAACCCTAACCCTAACCCTAACCCTAACCCTAACTTTAACCCTAACCCTAATCCTATCCCGAACCCTAAGAGACCTAAACCTAAACGGAACTCTAAACCTCAGCTGTGCATGGCAGGTACATAACCCTAACCCTTACCCTAACCCTAACCCTAACCCTATCCCTAACCCTAACTCTTAGAGACCTAACCCTAAACGGAGCTCTAAACCTCAGCTGTGCATGGCATGTACCTAACCCTAACCCTAACCCTAACCCTAACCCTAACCCTAACCCTAACCCTAACCCTAAACCTAACCCTAACCCTAACCCTAAGAGGCCTAACCCAAAACGGAACTCTAAACCTCAGCTGTGCATGGCATGCACTTAACCCTAACCCTAACCCTAACCCTAACCCTAACCCTAACCCTAACCCTAAGAGGCCTAACCCAAAACAGAACTCTAAACCTCAGCTGTGCATGGCATGCACTTAACCCTAACCCTAACCCTAACCCTAACCCTAATCCTAACCTTAACCCTAAACCTTACCCTAACACTAACCCTAAGAGGCCTAACCCTAAACGCAACTCTAAACCTCAGCTGTGCATGGCATGCACTTAACCGTAACCGTAACCGTAACCGTAACCCTAACCCTAACCCTAACCCTAACCCTAACCCTAACCGTAATCCTAACCCTAACCCTAACCCTAAACGCAACTCTAAACCTCAGCTGTGCATGGCATATAGGTAATCCTAACCCTAACCCTAACCCTAAGCTTAACCCTAACGCTAACCCTAACCCTAACCCTGACCCTAAGAGGCCTAACCCAAAACGGAACTCTAAACCTCAGCTGTGCATGGCATGCACTTAACCCTAACCCTAATCCTAACCCTAACCCTAACCCTAAGCCTAACACTAACACTAATCCTAACGCTAACCCTAACCCTAACTCTAATCCTGACCCTAAGGGGCCTAACCCTTGACGGAACTCTAAACCTCAGCTGTGCATGGCATGTACATAACCCTAACCCTAACCCTAACCCTAACCCTAACCCTAACCCTAACCCTAACCCTAACCCTAACCCTAACCCTAACCCTAATCCTGACCCTAAGAGGCCTAACCCTTGACGGAACTCTAAACCTCAGCTGTGCATGGCATGTACATAACCCTAACCCTAACCCTAACCCTAACCCTAACCCTAACCCTAAACCTAACCCTAACCCTGACCCTAAGAGGCCTAACCCAAAACGGAACTCTAAACCTCAGCTGTGCATGGCATGCACTTAACCCTAACCCTAACCCTAACCCTAAACCTAACCGTAATCCTAATCCTAACCCTAACCCTAACCCTAACCATAAGAGGCCTAACCCTAAACGCAACTCTAAACCTCAGCTGTGCATGGCATGTACATAACCCTAACCCTAACCCTAACCCTAACCCTAACCCTAACCCTAACCCTGACCCTAAGAGGCCTAACACAAAACGGAACTCTAAACCTCAGCTGTGCATAGCATGCACTTAACCCTAACCCTAACCCTAACCCTTACTTTAACCCTAACCCTAATCCTAACCCTGACCCTAAGAGACCTAAACCTAAACGGAACTCTAAACCTCAGCTGTGCATGGCAGGTACATAACCCTAACCCTTACCCTAACCCTAACCCTAACCCTATCCCTAACCCTAACTCTTAGAGACCTAACCCTAAACGGAGCTCTAAACCTCAGCTGTGCATGGCATGTACCTAACAGTAACCCTAACCCTAACCCTTACCCTAACCCTAACCCTAACCCTAACCCTAAACCTAACCCTAACCCTAACCCTAACCCTAACCCTAACCCTAACGCTAACCCGAAACCTAACCCTAACCCTAATCCTGACCCTAAGAGGCCTAACCCTAAACGCAACTCTAAACCTCAGCTGTGCATGGCATGTACGTAACCCTAACCCTAACCCTAACCCTAACCCTAACCCTAACCCTAACCCTAACCCTAAGAGGCCTAACCCAAAACGGAACTCTAAACCTCAGCTGTGCATGGCATGCACTTAACCCTAACCCTAACCCTAACCCTAACCCTAACCCTAACCCTAACCCTAAGAGGCCTAACCCAAAACAGAACTCTAAACCTCAGCTGTGCATGGCATGCACTTAACCCTAACCCTAACCCTAACCCTAACCCTAACCCTAACCTTAACCCTAAACCTTACCCTAACACTAACCCTAAGAGGCCTAACCCTAAACGCAACTCTAAACCTCAGCTGTGCATGGCATGCACTTAACCGTAACCGTAACCGTAACCGTAACCCTAACCCTAACCCTAACCCTAACCCTAACCCTAACCGTAATCCTAACCCTAACCCTAACCCTAACCTTAACCCTAACCCTAAGAGGCCTAACCCTAAACGCAACTCTAAACCTCAGCTGTGCATGGCATGCACTTAACCGTAACCGTAACCGTAACCGTAACCCTAACCCTAACCCTAACCCTAACCCTAACCTTAACCCTAACCCTAACCCTAAGTGACCTAACCCAAAACGTAACTCTAAACCTCAGTTGTACATGGCATGTACGTAACTCTAACCCTAACCCTAACCCTAACCATAACCCTGACCCTAAGAGGCCTAACTTAAAACGGAACTCTAAACCTCAGCTGTGCATGGCATGTACGTAACCCTAACCCTAACCCTAACCCTAACCTTAACCCTAAGAGGCCTAACACAAAACGGAACTCTAAACCTCAGCTGTGCATTGCATGCACTTAACCCTAACCCTACCCCTAACCCTAACCCTAACCCTCAGCTGTGCATGGCATGCACTCAACCCTAACCCTAACCCTAACCCTAACCCTAACCCTAACCCTAACCCTAACCCTAATCCTATCCCTAACCCTAAGAGACCTAAACCTAAACGGAACTCTAAACCTCAGCTGAGCATGGCAGGTACATAACCCTAACCCTTACCCTAACTTTAACCCTAACCCTAACCCTAACCCTAACCCTAACCCTAAGAGGCCTAACCCTAAACGGAGCTCTAAACCTCAGCTGTGCATGGCATGCACTTAACCCTAACCCTAACCCTAACCCTAACCCTAACCCTAACCCTAAGAGGCCTAACCCTAAACGGAGCTCTAAACCTCAGCTGTGCATGGCATGCACTTAACCCTAACCCTAACCCTAACCCTAACCCTAACCCTAACCCTAACCCTAACCCTAACTGACCTAACCCAAAACGGAACTCTAAACCTCAGCTGTGCATGGCATGCACTTAACCCTAACCCTAACCCTAACCCTAATCCTAACCTTAACCCTAACCCTAACCCTAACCCTAACCCTAAGAGGCCTAACTCTAAACGCAACTCTAAACCTCAGCTGTGCATGGCATGCACTTAACCGTAACCCTAACCGTAACCCTAACCCTAACCTTAACCCTAACCCTAACCCTAACCCTAACCCTAACCCTAACCCTAACCCTAACCCTAAGAGGCCTAACCCTAAACGCAACTCTAAACCTCAGCTGTGCATGGCATGTAGGTAATCCTAACCCTAACCCTAACCCTAACCTTAACCCTAACGCTAACCCTAACCCTAACCCTGACCCTAAGAGGCCTAACTTAAAACGGAACTCTAAACCTCAGCTGTGCATGGCATGCACTTAACCCTAACCCTAACCCTAACCCTAACCCTAACCCTAACCCTAAGCCTAACCCTAACACTAACCCTAACGCTAACCCTAACCCTAACTCTAATCCTGACCCTAAGGGGCCTAACCCTTGACGGAACTCTAAACCTCAGCTGTGCATGGCATGTACATAACCCTAACCCTAACCCTAACCCTAACCCTAACCCTAACCCTAACCCTAACCATAACCCTAACCCTAACCCTAACCCTAACCCTAACCCTAACCCTAACCCTAACCCTAACCTTAACCCTAACCCTAAGAGGCCTAACCCTAAACGCAACTCTAAACCTCAGCTGTGCATGGCATGCACTTAACCGTAACCGTAACCGTAACCCTAACCGTAACCCTAACCCTAACCCTAACCCTAACCCTAACCCTAACCCTAACCCTAACCCTAACCCTAACCGTAATCCTAACCCTAACCCTAACTCTAACCTTAACCCTAACCCTAAGAGGCCTAACCCTAAACGCAACTCTAAACCTCAGCTGTGCATGGCATGTAGGTAATCCTAACCCTAACCCTAACCCTAACCTTAACCCTAACGCTAACCCTAACCCTAACCCTGACCCTAAGAGGCCTAACTTAAAACGGAACTCTAAACCTCAGCTGTGCATGGCATGCACTTAACCCTAACCCTAACCCTAACCCTAACCCTAAGCCTAACCCTAACACTAACCCTAACGCTAACCCTAACCCTAACTCTAATCCTGACCCTAAGGGGCCTAACCCTTGACGGAACTCTAAACCTCAGCTGTGCATGGCATGTACATAACCCTAACCCTAACCCTAACCCTAACCCTAACCCTAATCCTGACCCTAAGAGGCCTAACCCTTGACGGAACTCTAAACCTCAGCTGTGCATGGCATGTACATAACCCTAACCCTAACCCTAACCCTAACCCTAACCCTAACCCTAACCCTAAACCTAACCCTAACCCTGACCCTAAGAGGCCTAACCCAAAACGGAACTCTAAACCTCAGCTGTGCATGGCATGCACTTAACCCTAACCCTAACACTAACCCTAAACCTAACCGTAATCCTAACCCTAACCCTAACCCTAACCCTAACCATAAGAGGCCTAACTCTAAACGCAACTCTAAACCTCAGCTGTGCATGGCATGTACATAACCCTAACTCTAACCCTAACCCTAACCCTAACCCTAACCCTGACCCTAAGAGGCCTAACACAAAACGGAACTATAAACCTCAGCTGTGCATAGCATGCACTTAACCCTAACCCTAACCCTAACCCTTACTTTAACCCTAACCCTAATCCTAACCCTGACCCTAAGAGACCTAAACCTAAATGGAACTCTAAACCTCAGCTGTGCATGGCAGGTACATAACCCTAACCCTAACCCTAACCCTAACCCTAACCCTAACCCTAACCCTAACCCTAACCCTAACGCTAACCCGAACCCTAACCCTAACCCTAATCCTGACCCTAAGAGGCCTAACCCTAAACGCAACTCTAAACCTCAGCTGTGCATGGCATGTACCTAACCCTAACCCTAACCCTAAACCTAACCCTAACCCTAACCCTGACCCTAAGAGGCCTAACCCAAAACGGAACTCTAAACCTCAGCTGTGCATGGCATGCAGTTAACACTAACCCTAACCCTAACCCTAACCCTAACCCTAACCCTAACCTTAACCCTAACCCTAACCCTAAGTGACCTAACCCAAAACGGAACTCTAAACCTCAGCTGTACATGGCATATACGTAACCCTAGCCCTAACCCTAACCCTAACCCTGACCCTAAGAGGCCGAACCCAAAACGTAACTCTAAACCTCAGCTGTGCATGGCATGCACTCAACCCTAACCCTAACCCTAACCCTAACCCTAACCCTAACCCTAACCCTAACCCTAACCCTAACCCTAACCCTAACCCTAAGAGGCCTAACTCTAAACGCAACTCTAAACCTCAGCTGTGCATGGCATGTACGTAACCCTAACCCTAACCCTAACTCTAACCCTGACCCTAAGAGGCCTAACACAAAACGGAACTCTAAACCTCAGCTCTGCATTGCATGCACTTAACCCTAACCCTAACCCTAACCCTAACCCTAGTCCTCAGCTGTGCATGGCATGCACTCAACCCTAACCCTAACCCTAACCCTAACCCTAACTTTAACCCTAACCCTAATCCTATCCCGAACCCTAAGAGACCTAAACCTAAACGGAACTCTAAACCTCAGCTGTGCATGGCAGGTACATAACCCTAACCCTTACCCTAACCCTAACCCTAACCCTATCCCTAACCCTAACTCTTAGAGACCTAACCCTAAACGGAGCTCTAAACCTCAGCTGTGCATGGCATGTACCTAACCCTAACCCTAACCCTAACCCTAACCCTAACCCTAACCCTAACCCTAACCCTAAACCTAACCCTAACCCTAACCCTAAGAGGCCTAACCCAAAACGGAACTCTAAACCTCAGCTGTGCATGGCATGCACTTAACCCTAACCCTAACCCTAA
>NW_026599597.1:1605000-1607500 GCF_023634155.1 Falco peregrinus | reverse complement strand
TAAACGCAACTCTAAACCTCAGCTGTGCATGGCATGAACCTAACCCTAACCTTAACCCTAACCCTAACCGTAACCCTGACCCTAAGAGGCCTAACCCAAAACGGAACTCTAAACCTCAGCTGTGCATGGCATGCACTTAACCCTAACCCTAACCCTAAACCTAACCCTAACCCTAACCCTAACCCTAACCTTAACCGTAACCCTAAGAGGCCTAACCCTAAACGCAACTCTAAACCTCAGCTGTGCATGGCATGCACTTAACCGTAACCCTAACCCTAACCCTAACCCTAACCCTAACCCTAACCCTAACCCTAACCCTAACCCTAAGAGGCCTAACCCTAAACGCAACTCTAAACCTCAGCTGTGCATGGCATGTACCTAAACCTAACCTTAACCCTAACCCTAACCGTAACCCTGACCCTAAGAGGCCTAACCCAAAACGGAACTCTAAACCTCAGCTGTGCATGGCATGCACTTAACCCTAACCCTAACCCTAACCCTAACCCTAACCCTAACCCTAAGAGGCCTAACCCTAAACGGAACTCTAAACCTCACCTGTGCATGGCATGCACTTAACCCTAACCCTAACCCTAACCCTAACCCTAACCCTAACCCTAACCCTAACCCTAACCCTAAGAGGCCTAACCCTAAACGCAACTCTAAACCTCAGCTGTGCATGGCATGCACTTAACCGTAACAGTAACCGTAACCGTAACCGTAACCGTAACCGTAACCGTAACCATAACCGTAACCCTAACCCTAACTCTAACCCTAACCCTAACCCTAAGCCTAACCGTAATCCTAACCCTAACCCTAACCCTAACCCTAACCCTAACCCTAAGAGGCCTAACCCTAAACGCAACTCTAAACCTCAGCTGTGCATGGCATGTAGGTAATCCTAACCCTAACCCTAACCCTAACCTTAACCCTAACGCTAACCCTAACCCTAATCCTGACCCTAAGAGGCCTAACTTAAAACGGAACTCTAAACCTCAGCTGTGCATGGCATGCACTTAACCCTAACCCTAACCCTAACCCTAACCCTAACCCTAACCCTAAGCCTAACCCTAACACTAACCCTAACGCTAACCCTAACCCTAACTCTAATCCTGACCCTAAGGGGCCTAACCCTTGACGGAACTCTAAACCTCAGCTGTGCATGGCATGTACATAACCCTAACCCTAACCCTAACCCTAACCCTAACGCTAACCCTAACCCTAACCCTAACCCTAACCCTAATCCTGACCCTAAGAGTCCTAACCCTTGACGGAACTCTAAACCTCAGCTGTGCATGGCATGTACATAACCCTAACCCTAACCCTAACCCTAACCCTAACCCTAACCCTAACCCTAACCCTAACCCTAATCCTGACCCTAAAAGGCCTAACCCTTGACGGAACTCTAAACCTCAGCTGTGCATGGCATGTACATAACCCTAACCCTAACCCTAACCCTAACCCTAACCCTAAACCTAACCCTAACCCTGACCCTAAGAGGCCTAACCCAAAACGGAACTCTAAACCTCAGCTGTGCATGGCATGCACTTAACCCTAACCCTAACCCTAAACCTAACCGTAATCCTAACCCTAACCCTAACCCTAACCCTAACCATAAGAGGCCTAACCCTAAACGCAACTCTAAACCTCAGCTGTGCATGGCATGTACATAACCCTAACCCTAACCCTAACCCTAACCCTAACCCTAACCCTGACCCTAAGAGGCCTAACCCAAAACGGAACTCTAAACCTCAGCTGTGCATAGCATGCACTTAACCCTAACCCTAACCCTAACCCTTACTTTAACCCTAACCCTAATCCTAACCCTAACCCTAAGAGACCTAAACCTAAACGGAACTCTAAACCTCAGCTATGCATGGCAGGTACATAACCCTAACCCTTACCTTAACCCTAACCCTAACCCTAACCCTAACCCTAACCCTAACCCTAACGCTAACGCTAACCCGAACCCTAACCCTAACCCTTACCTTAACCCTAACCCTAAGAGGCCTAACCCTAAACGCAACTCTAAACCTCAGCTGTGCATGGCATGTACCTAACCCTAACCCTAACCCTAAGCCTAACCCTAACCCTAACCCTAACCCTGACTCTAAGAGGCCTAACCCAAAACGGAACTCTAAACGTCAGCTGTGCATGGCATGTAGTTAACACTAACCCTAACCCTAACCCTAACCCTAACCCTAACCCTAACCATAACCTTAACCCTAACCCTAACCCTAAGTGACCTAACCCAAAACGGAACTCTAAACCTCAGCTGTACATGGCATGTACGTAACCCTAGCCCTAACCCTAACCCTAACCCTGACCCTAAGAGGCCGAACCCAAAACGGAACTCTAAACCTCAGCCGTGCACGGCATGTACCTAACCCTAACCCTAACCCTAACCCTAACTCTAACCCTAACCCTAACCCTAACCCTGACCCTAAGAGGCCTAACCCAAAACGGAACTCTAAACCTCAGCTGTGCATGGCATGCACATAAC
>NW_026599597.1:1580000-1585000 GCF_023634155.1 Falco peregrinus | reverse complement strand
CTAACCCTAACCCTAACTCTAACCCTAACCCTAACCCTAACCCTGACCCTAAGAGGCCTAACCCAAAACGGAACTCTAAACCTCAGCTGTGCATGGCATGCACATAACCCTAACCCTAACCCTAACCCTAACCCTAACCCTAACCCTAACCCTAACCCTAACTTTAACCCTAACCCTAATCGTAACCCTAACCCTAAGAGACCTAAACCTAAACGGAACTCTAAACCTCAGCTGTGCATGGCAGATACATAACCCTAACCATTACCCTAACCCTAACCCTAACCCTAACCCTAACCCTAACCCTAACCCTAACCTTAACCCTAACCCTAAGAGGCCTAACCCTAAACGCAACTCTAAACCTCAGCTGTGCATGGCATGCACTTAACCGTAACCCTAACCCTAACCCTAACCCTAACCCTAACCCTAAGAGGCCTAACCCAAAACGCAACTCTAAACCTCAGCTGTGCATGGCATGTACGTAACCCTAACCCTAACCCTAACCCTAACCCTAACCCTAACCCTAACCCTGACCCTAAGAGGCCTAACCCAAAACGGAACTCTAAACCTCAGCTGTGCATGGTATGTACCTAACCCTAACCCTAACCCTAACCCTAACCCTAACCCTAACCCTAACCTTAACCCTAACCCTAAGAGGCCTAACCCTAAACGGAACTCTAAACCTCAGCTGTGCATGTCATGTACATAACCCTAACCCTAACCCTAACCCTAACCCTAACCCTAATCCTAACACTAACCCTGACCCTAAGAGGCCTAACCCAAAACGGAACTCTAAACCTCAGCTGTGCATTGCATGCACTTAACCCTAACCCTAACCCTTACCCTAACCCTAACCTTAACCCTAACTCTAATCCTGACCCTATTGGGCCTACCCCTTTCGTAACTCTAAACCTCAGCTGTGCATGGCATGTACATAACCCTAACCCTAACCCTAACCCTAACCCTAACCCTAACCCTAACCCTAAGAGGCCTAACCCTAAACGCAACTCTAAACCTCAGCTGTGCATGGCATGTACGTAACCCTAAACCTAACCCTAACCTTAACCCTAATGCTGACCCTAAGAGGCCTAACACAAAACAGAACTCTAAACCTCAGCTGTGCATGGCATGCACTTAACCCTAACCCTAACCCTAACCCTAACCCTAACCCTAACCCTAACCCTGACCCTAAGAGGCCTATCCCAAAACGGAACTCTAAACCTCAGCTGTGCATGGCATGTACCTAACCCTAACCCTAACCCTAACCCTAACCCTAACCCTAACCCTAACCCTGACCCTAAGAGGCCTAACCCTAGACGGAACTCTAAACCTCAGCTGTGCTTGGCATGTACCTAACCCTAACCCTAACCCTAACCCTAACCCTAACCCTAACCCTAACCCTAACCTTAACCCTAACCCTAACCCTAAGTGATCTAACCCAAAACGGAACTCTAAACCTCACCTGTGCATGGCATGCACTTAACCCTAACCCTAACCCTAACCCTAACCCTAACCCTAACCTTAACCCTAACCCTAAGAGGCCTAACCCTAAACGCAACTCTAAACCACAGCTGTGCATGGCATGTACGTAACCCTAACCCTTACCCTAACCCTAACCCTAACCCTAACCCTAACCCTAACCCTAACCCTGACCCTAAGAGGCCTAACCCAAAACGGAACTCTAAACCTCAGCTGTGCATGGCATGCAGTTAACACTAACCCTAACCCTAACCCTAACCCTAACCCTAACCCTAACCTTAACCCTAACCCTAACCCTAAGTGACCTAACCCTAAACGCAACTCTAAACCTCAGCTGTGCATGGCATGCACTTAACCCTAACCCTAACCCTAACCCTAACCCTAACCCTAACCCTAACCCTAACCCTGACCCTAAGAGGCCTAACACTAAACGCAACTCTAAACCTCAGCTGTGCATGGCATGTACGTAACCCTAACCCTAACCCTAACCCTAACCCTAAACCTAACCCTAACCCTAACCCTGACCCTAAGAGGCCTAACCCTAGACGGAACTCTAAACCTCAGCTGTGCTTGGCATGTACCTAACCCTAACCCTAACCCTAACCCTAACCCTAACCCTAACCCTAACCTTAACCCTAACCCTAACCCTAAGTGATCTAACCCAAAACGGAACTCTAAACCTCAGCTGTGCTTGGCATGCACTTAACCCTAACCCTAACCCTAACCCTAACCCTAACCCTAACCTTAACCCTAACCCTAAGAGGCCTAACCCTAAACGCAACTCTAAACCACAGCTGTGCATGGCATGTACGTAACCCTAACCCTAACCCTTATCCTAACCCTAACCCTAACCCTAACCCTAACCCTAACCTTAACCCTAACCCTAAGAGGCCTAACCCTAAACGCAACTCTAAACCTCAGCTGTGCATGGCATGTAGGAAACCCTAACCCTAACCCTAACCCTAACCTTAACCCTAACGCTAACCCTAACCCTAACCCTGACCCTAAGAGGCCTAACCCAAAACGGAACTCTAAACCTCAGCTGTGCATGGCATGCACATAACCCTAACCCTAACCCTAACCCTAACCCTAACCCTAACCCTAACCCTAACGCTAACCCTAACCCTAACTCTAATCCTGACCCTAAGGGGCCTAACCCTTGACGGAACTCTAAACCTCAGCTGTGCATGTCATGTACATAACCCTAACCCTAACCCTAACCCTAACCCTAACCTTAACCCTAACGCTAACCCTAACCCTAACCCTGACCCTAAGATGCCTAACCCAAAACGGAACTCTAAACCTCAGCTGTGCATGGCATGCACTTAACCCTAACCCTAACCCTAACCCTAACCCTAACCCTAACCCTAACCCTAACCCTAACACTAACCCTAACGCTAACCCTAACCCTAACTCTAATCCTGACCCTAAGGGGCCTAACCCTTGACGGAACTCTAAACCTCAGCTGTGCATGGCATGTACATAACCCTAACCCTAACCCTAACCCTAACCCTAACCCTAACCCTAACCCTAATCCTAACACTAACCCTGACCCTAAGAGGCCTAACCCAAAACGGAACTCCAAACCTCAGCTGTGCATGGCATGTACCTAACCCTAACCCTAACCCTAACCCTAACACTAACTCTAAGAGACCTAACCCTAAACGGAGCTCTAAACCTCAGCTGTGCATGGCATGTACCTAACCCTAACCCTAACCCTAACCCTAACCCTAACCCTAAACTTAACCCTAACCCTAAGAGACCTAACCCTAAACGGAACTCTAAACCTCAGATGTGCATGGCATGTACGTAACCCTAACCCTAACCCTAACCCTAACCATAACCCTAACCCTAAACCTAACCTTAATCCTGACCCTAAGAGGCCTAACCCTTGACGGAACTCTATAACCTCAGCTGTGCATGGCATGTACCTAACCCTAACCCTTACCCTAACCCTAATCCTAACGCTAACCCTAACCCTAACGCTAACCCGAACCCTAACCCTAACCCATATATTGACCCTAAGAGGCCTAACCCTAAACGCAACTCTAAACCTCAGCTGTGCATGGCATGTACCTAACCCTATACCCTAAACCTAAGCCTAACCCTAACCCTAACCCTAACCCTGACCCTAAGAGGCCTAACCCAAAACGGAACTCTAAACCTCAGCTGTGCATGGCATGCAGTTAACACTAACCCTAACCCTAACCCTAACCCTAATCCTAAACCTAACCTTAACCCTAACCCTAACCCTAAGAGACCTAACCCAAAACGGAACTCTAAACCTCAGCTGTGCATGGCATGCACTTAACCCTAACCCTAACCCTAACCCTAACCCTAACCCTAACCCTAACCCTAACCCTAACCCTAACCCTAACCCTAACCCTAAACCTAACCTTAACCGTAACCCTAAGAGGCCTAACCCTAAACGCAACTCTAAACCTCAGCTGTGCATGGCATGTACGTAACCCTAACCCTAACCCTAACCCTAACCCTAACCCTAACCCTAACCCTAACCCTAACCCTAACCCTAATCCTGACCCTAAGGGTCCTAACCCTTGACGGAACTCTAAACCTTCAGCTGTGCATGGCATGTACATAACCCTAACCCTAACCCTAACCCTAAGAGGCCTAACCCTAAATGCAACTCTAAACCTCAGCTGTGCATGGCATGTACGTAACCCTAACCCTAACCCTAACCCTAACCCTAACCCTAACCCTAACCCTGACCCTAAGAGGCCGAACCCAAAACGGAACTCTAAACCTCAGTTGTGCATGGCATGTACCTAACCCTAACCCTAACCCTAACTCTAACCCTAACCCTAACCCTAATCCTAAACCTAACCCTAACCCTGACCCTAAGAGTCCTAACCCTAGACGCAACTCTAAACCTCAGCTGTGCATGGCATGTACGTAACCCTAACCCTAATCCTAACCCTAACCCTAACCCTAACCCTAACCCTAACCCTAACCCTAATCCTGACCCTAAGAGGCCTAACCCTTGACGGAACTCTATAACCTCAGCTGTGCATGGCATGTACCTAACCCTAACCCTTACCCTAACCCTAATCCTAACGCTAACCCTAACCCTAACGCTAACCCGAACCCTAACCCTAACCCTTATCCGGACCCTAAGAGGCCTAACCCTAAACGCAACTCTAAACCTCAGCTGTGCATGGCATGTACCTAACCCTATACCCTAAACCTAAGCCTAACCCTAACCCTAACCCTAACCCTAACCTTAACCCTAACCCTAACCCTAAGAGACCTAATCCAAAACGGAACTCTAAACCTCAGCTGTGCATGGCATGCACTTAACCCTAACCCTAACCCTAACCCTAACCCTAACCCTAACCCTAACCCTAACCCTAACCCTAAACCTAACCTTAACCGTAACCCTAAGAGGCCTAACCCTAAACGCAACTCTAAACCTCAGCTGTGCATGGCATGTACGTAACCCTAACCCTAACCCTAACCCTAACCCTAACCCTAACCCTAACCCTAACCCTAACCCTAATCCTGAC